>NW_010410726.1:723-955 GCF_000710305.1 Buceros rhinoceros silvestris | reverse complement strand
ACCAGGAGCTCACCACCCCCCTGAGCCCGGCAGCCCCCTCCTCCCTGTCCCCCTGATTCCCACCCCTCCTTTTCTCTAATTAAAGAAAATCACCTGCAATTACTTAATTAGTTCTCTGATTTTTGCCCTCTGATCCCTTACACGTAGTGCGATGCTGCTCAGTGCCATCTGCACCCGCACCCACACCAGGCCACGGGCTTGGGGCCACGCAGCACCCCAGGCATCCCCCAGC
>NW_010410726.1:0-259 GCF_000710305.1 Buceros rhinoceros silvestris | reverse complement strand
GCACCAAGCCACGGTCACCGGCGGCGACAGGGACGGCGCCACTGCTGGACACTCCATGCAACCATGGAAGAAAAATTAGGCCAAAGCGGGGCCGTGTCTCTCTCTCTCTCCCTCCGAGTGATCATCGCCCTCATTAAAAAACAACTAATTATTATTCTGGCTCATTAGCAATTATAAATCTCCAGCTCCGGTACTTCATTAAAAAAAATGACAAGTTAGCACTTAATTATGTTCCCCAGCAGCCCGACGGGTGGAAGCA
>NW_010410725.1:17571-19564 GCF_000710305.1 Buceros rhinoceros silvestris | reverse complement strand
GAGCCGCTGGGTCTGCGCTGCCCTGGCGGAGGAGCAGGGGAGGAGAGCTCCGCGGAGCCGTCCCTTGGAATTTGACCCCACTGGAGTGAGGGGTGGTGGTGATGATGGGGAAAGGACTAGTGACAAGAGGGAAAGGTGGCTGCGGATGGAGCTCGGGTTTTTTTATGATCTAAGGACCTCGCCCCTTCTCAGCTGCCTGTGTCCTGAGTATAGGAACAGAAACCGAATTCCCGAGCTGCTCAGCTGTTCACTGCACTTGTGTCATTAGCTCAGACACAGAGAAGCAGGCATGAAGATGGGTCGAGAGAAGAATCTGGAGAAGATATTGGGCACAATATATGCTGGAGGAGTCCTGCAGCATTATGATTTATCCCAGTATGGCCTTTTCTGAAGATGGTGTGCTACTGGAAAAGAGAAGCGGTGGCACAGGGCATCTCTCAGATGCTCCCTTTGGACAAGGCTTGGTGAAAGGCAGTATTAACGTCTGTATCAGCTCGGAGCTGATGCTGGAATGAGGCTAATGCCAGTCAGGAGGGGGGAGGGTTGTTAAGGTGGACTCTCACGTTGCTGATGAGACGGAAGAGAATACAGGGCCCCTTTTGCAATGTCTCTTTCCTTTGGTGCTGCACCACCCACACATGAGTAGTCTTGAAGCAGCTAAGTCTGGCTTCGTGCTGCTCGACACTACATTCTTCCACTACAGGAAGCCAAAAAGCATCAAAAAGCATCCAAATGCATCCAGTTAGTGGGGGAGGGAAAAGGGAAAGTTCTTGTAAAATCTAATGTAACCTTTCTAGGACAGCAGAGGAGAGGAGATGTGGCCAGGCTTGGAGGTGGTTTTCAGCCTAGCAGGCTGTAGGGGGGGATTTTGTGCTTTAGAAATGAAAATGGCAAAGTGTTTTCTTTTTCCTAGCAGGAGTCCTTTGTCATCCCTTGCCCTGCTACTCTCTCCATGTAGCAACAGAGGTGTAAGGGGCCAGCTTCTCCCTTTATGATTAGCTCTCCTGCATCACCAGTGGTACGGTGTGACGATGACACTTTGCAGTCCACAGACACATGGGGTTCTATTTTCATAGGGTGTCTTTAGCATCCTTTAGCACTGCCCCCAGCAAACATCTTGTTAAAAGCGTTAAATCATCTGTATGCTAATGCTAAAATGTGTTGAAATATTTCAAAATAAGGCCTTTTTATCTCCAGGATCCAGAGCTAGATGAGCTGTTGCAGGGTTTGGCAGGTTGCACAGAACCAGGGTATGTGATCATGAATACGTGTCAGACACTGCTGTTTTGGGAGAGGCCAACCTCACTGATCAGGGAGGGAGCGAAGAAGAAAAGAAGTCAGTAGTGATGCCAACAAAAGCTTTCCTAATAGAGAAGAGAGGGGGCTGTAAGCGATCAGACTGGGACTGTCAGTGATGTAGGGAGGGGAAGAAGGAAGGAGCTGGACACATCTATCACACAGTGAGCTTGGAGGGGAGGAGCGTGGCTGCTGCACACTCGCACACCCAGGAACACACGCACACACACTGCGGCAAATTCTGCAGCTGGTGCCTGCTGGCTTATGACTGCAGAAAAAACAAGCTCTGGTTTAAACTCTCTGATCTCAGAGACGAGGCTGTTTCTATTCCAAGTAGCTCTGGTTCCACTGATAAAAGCCCTGCGGGCTGGGCACCATTCCAGGACGACTTTCCTCTGATGGGGCAGGGGGCCTTTTGCTGTGCAAGGTCAGTACCCTCCCTGTCTCCTTCATGGCTCCATACTGGTTGGCTGCATCCAGAATGCATGTCTGTCCTTATGCTTTCTCCAGCAAGTAGCTATGGTACACAGGCTGGGAACCTTTTTTTCCTCCCCTCCTTTCCTTTCCTGCGATCTGACAAGGCCGGGCTGTCCGATCCTCCGCCCTGCTCACATTCTGCAGACAGCGAGCTGCGTAGCTTTGCAGTAGTTCTTTCCTGACAAAATAATCTGTGCCCTGTCGTGTCTTTTTGCCGCTC
>NW_010410725.1:13399-17486 GCF_000710305.1 Buceros rhinoceros silvestris | reverse complement strand
TCTTCCTCATGTCTGTGTGTTGGCATACCTGAATCACATCTTCAGCAGATGTGGTGGTAAACGGTGATGGACTTGAGCACAGGCATACGGTGAGCAATAGCCAGCATGGGCTCTCCTCGGTGAACACAAGGGAGCCGTGTGTACTTGAACGAGAGGTGCAGTGTGTCTCACTCAAAGGGGCATGGCTGGACAGCAGACCACCCTAGGTAACGCCTGGGTTGGCTGCCTCTCACAGAAGAACAGGGAACAGAGCGCCTGATCAGGGTCCAGCAATACATCTCTGTGATGGATGAGCATGGGGATCCTAGCACAGCCAAGTGTGCTGTGGGCCTTATCACCGGCTTTCCACCAGTCAGTGACAGGTGGAAGAGAGACACCTCCAGGCCCCTGAAAGGAGGTGGTATGGGAGGCCAAAGAACAGAATATTGTTTGGTTAGCTTTCAGGGACCTGCAGCAGCAGCTAGCTCAAAAGGAAAGGTGTATCTGCTAGGGCGCTCATCAGGCAGGAGTACCTGGGGAAGAAAGGGAGGTCATAGAGACTGTCCATCAGCCCAGTAACCACATATGGGAGGAAAGAGAGTAAGTTATGTGTCAATGAATGCTTAGAAATTATTCTGGGGAGGATTTATTGGAATAGAAAAAGAGGATTTCTTTTTCTTTCCGCTCAAAAATCCTGAATTAGCTACAGGACCATGTCCTTCTGGACTCCAGCACGAGCCTTTAGCTGTTGACAGGAGAGACTAGAGGAAGCATTCAGCTACTTTGGTTTTAACTTCTTGGTTTGTATTAGTTTTTTCTCCATCCCCTTAGAGGTGCTTGGTTGGGTAGCATGAATTCCTCTTACAAATACTCATGCTTTGTGTTTGGAGTAAACACTTTCCCTTCTACTAAAGCATTAAAAGTTACAAGTTTCTACCAGTTTTGTGAAAACAGATGGGGCAGTAGAGGAGAGTGATCCGACTCGGTGCCTTCCTTGGGACGGTGCACATTCTGCTTGGCCTGGGGCAATCAACACTTACGTGCCAGCATCGGACAGGGCACTCCTGTCTCCAAGCGTGCTGCCACTTGATGGGCTGGTAGTTACAGCTCAGGAGAGGAGCTGAGGATGTTGTGGGGGGCTGCAGGGGGCATGGAGGGAGCCAGGATCATTGCAGGTGGACACACAAAAAGCTGTGTGCTCCGTGCCTTGCTGTGCCTAGGCTCTGTGGCTCTCTAGCTTGTTTATAGCATTGCTTCGCACAAAAGAAATGAAGATAAATTTCTATGTGTGCTGACTGGTGACTGTAGCTCAGTTCTCCTCCTGTGCCTTCCTCTCCAGAATCCCAAAACTTAGTATGAATGGAACAATTAGTTGTGTATCCAGCTCTTCAGGAAATCTCTATCCTTCCAAAGCTTTATTCATAGATAAACTAGATCATTGGTGTCCTTGGCCAGCAGGTTCTTAGTTCTTCTGAGACAGGCCTTAAGTCTTGCTGGACCAATCTCTCAAATGTATAGAATAGTATTTTTTTTTTTAAATGGGGAATGCAATTTTGATTCACTTCTGCCTTTCTGAAAAGCATCATCATCCCAGTTTCTGTGTTTTGAAGGACATGAGTCAGCTTTTCCTTTGCTTTTGAGAGTAAAGGCTTGGATGTTTCCTCCAAGAGGACAAATGTTGAGAATCTGAAATGGAAGGAGGCATGTAAGTCACAGAGGGGGTAGGATTTAATATGCATGTCTGTTATCAGAATATCCTACTGAATACTTTGTGTGTCTCTCTGCGCAAATTACTTCTTTCATGAGCCTTCTTGTGAAGCACCAAAGTCTCTGGCAAATTACTAGAACCTCCCTCAGGGTGCTGGCTTCACAATTCGACCAGGTATGTAAGGTTCTTTCAGCCTCTGGCATTCTGCAAAACAAGAAATCTTCTGAAAATTTGTACTAGCTTTTGAGATGCTGGAGAAGAAGATGCAACAGGAGGAGAACTCATCTATAGTCACCAGTTAGGCATGTGGAAATCTACCTCCTTTAGCATGAAGCAAAGGTGAAAACAAATCACAGAACTTAGGCACAGCAAGACAGTTTCAGACCCCTCCTATGTGAAAGGCGAAGCCTCCTCCGACTCCCCTGGGTGGCGAGTCAGGCAGCAGTGGCTTAATAAATGATGATTCTTCAATACGTTCATAAAATACCCGACCTGAAAGTCTTGTAGCTGTTTTAAGGTCCATAGATATAGGCCATAGTAAGAAATCAGAAATTCTATTCTATTCTATTCTGCATTATGTCAGGACTTAAGCAGCACAACTTACAGCCTGGAGACTTGTCCAGAAGCTGCATGGTACCACTGCGTGGGTGGGCTGGCAATTACTAGCTCTGCTTTTCATGTACTTCGGTAGTCTTGAGAAGTTTTTTTGTTTTTTTCCAGTGAAACTGTCTGTAAAGGCTTAGTGCTGTTTTCCACAACATGCTGTAGCTACAAATAGATTGTTCTGAAAAATGCATGGCAGCATAACTGGCAAAGTCTGGATCATTTGTTTCTTCTATTGACTCCCAAGTTACGAGGTTAAGTTAATTGCTTTTGCACTTGCTGTAGCTAACCTTTATTTCACTGGGATCCAAACACCTTGCCTGTGCCACTCTCTGTTGAGTTCCTGTGCCAAATTCTTAAATAATTAAGGAGAAAACTGGAAGGAAAGGCCGTTAGTATCTCCCTTTTGAATGCTGCCTGAAGAACGTTGGTCTGCCATCAGGCACTCCAGGTCCTCACAGCTATGTTAGAGGAGATGTGGGCAAGAAGCCAGTGATTTACCTTGTGTTGATTAGATTTATGTTCCAAAAAGCTTCCTACGATGGTTTAAGAGAGGTAAGTTGCTTGGACAGTAATGTGAATACTGGCCAGGCCACGTAAGAAGTAAATGTCTTCTAACAAATACAACTCCTTTCCATTGTAGAACACCACTGGATAGGGTGGTTCTCTGTAGCGTTGGTCTGCCCAGCATCTTTTTGAAGAACCAGCTTTCAGGCTGGTAGGTTTGAGCACAAAATGTGTTTTGGCCCAGTTCCTGGTTGCTAGATTTGCGTGGCAGTTTCAGTTGTTGTGGGGCTTCTTTCTGTGGGTCCATATTCAAAGGCTGTCGAGGAAGGGCAAGGCATGGGAGCTTGGAAGAGCTCTGTCCCTGCCTGGCTTTGAGGGAGCTGAGCAAGTGAGAGCCCCTGAGACGAAAGTGTTTGTGGTGGTGGAGGCCTCTTCTAGTCCGTTTCATCCTCCCGGGTCAGTCAGTTCAGCCCCTGATTCCTTGGTGCAATCCGCGGGCTGAACGAGACCTGGCCGGACCGGGTAGCACAGAGAGGCAGGGGCTGGTGTTGGGAGGCGAGTCCTCGGTGACCTCAGCGCCAGGCAGACTGGTGAGACGCAGCAGTCAAGCTGACTCCTCTCCACTGCTGAGAGATGTCCCTGCTCTGCTGGAAACCTCCGTGGTTTTTTCCGACCGTATCTCTCTTCGGTGCTGAGCAGGCCAGGTCTGCACTGGCTAGCAGAGGGGACAGGAGGCCCTGGAGCTCTGGCTCTGAAATAACTGTATCACATCCATCGTCCCCAGACTCCACGCTGCATATCCAATCCCAGGGATCCAGACCACACAGAGAATCTACCAAGCGGCAGCTAGATCCAAGAGTGCGAAGTCGCAGCGCAGCAGAGGAAGATGCTGGCAGAGGACAGCTGCTTTTTCCTCAGGGGCTGGCAGAACCCAGTCCCTGTGTGCTTTGCCTCCCCAGCCACCCCGGGGCCACAGCCGGTGTCGTAGCTGTGTCCTACACAGAGATGACATTCAGCAGGTCACCTTCAAAACAAGCAGGTGAGAGGGAAGAACAGCTACTTAGAATGAGACTGTTCAGAGTTTGGAATAGGAAGGAGGTTTGAGAAGTCTAAGTAGGTGCTAGAAATCAGGCAGGAAGGAGCCTCTAGCCAGAAATCTGGCATTTCGATAGGAGGAAATCTCAGAATTATTTCCTTATTTGTGACAGTCATCCCCGCTTGATACAGCTAAGTTCTCTCTGCCTTGGGCAGCTTGCTTACATGTTTTACATTGATCAATTGCCACCCCAC
>NW_010410725.1:0-13271 GCF_000710305.1 Buceros rhinoceros silvestris | reverse complement strand
CCCCCAAAAATCAGAGAAATAAGAGAGATCCTGAGCTGTATGTACCTCCAAGTCAGTCAGATTCAGCTTTACCTAGATGCTTCAAAATTAGGAGGAATGCACAATTTTCTTGAATCTGGTTGTGAGAACATGTATCCTGTGATGCATATTCTTAGGAAAATTAAGAAATCAGAAGCTGTCCAGCTCTGTGACTTAGAGGAAACTTCAGCCCTGGAATCTGGAGCAGGGCGTCTGCCTCAATGCCAACAGGAACAGTCTTGTAGAAGCCCCCGTTTAGGGACTGGCAACAAATCACAGCTGAAGTCCCCCTGACAAGGAAAACATGTAACATTAATTTGGTTTCCAAAGAGACCATCTATGAGTCTGCTGGGGCTTGGTGGTCCGAGGGCACCTGATAAGAGGGTATCTCAAGGTGTGTTTAGGATTCCTTTTGTGGGTTTAGCTGGAGACATTAGTAAGTTCCAGCTCCTCGCAGCTGGAGGTAACGCCCCTTGTGCAGAGCTGTGTGCTTGATTCATGTGAACACCATACACTGCTTCCCAGCGAAAGGATGTGAGGCTCGCTTGAGTCAGCAGAGCTGCTGAAGGGGACAGAATCTCTCGTGACCCATCCTGCACCCCGCAAACTAGATGGAAGTGCTCATCTTACGCACTAATGTAGCTCAGTGTTGGTGTAGTTCCCAGCTGAGGGGCATCTAATGAGCAGTAACTTCTGGAAATAGATACAGCTGTTTCTCAAGTGAACATCTGTGTCTTCAGTTAGTGGTTCTAAAATGGCTGAGCTATTAAATTGCTCTTTAGAATAAAAGTAGACAGTATGTGCAATTAGGAAGCAATGAGATGGTTGCTATGGTTGTCACAGTATAGAAATAGAAATTGCCTGGGAGAGGAGCTGTCGATGGCATGAAAATATCACAGAGAGGAGGGAAGATAGGAAGACATGGGCAAATGGTTAGGAGGAGTATCTCCTGGGGTGTGACAAGTGCCCACAACCTCCCCATACCTTGAAGAATATTTCACATCTTTCTCTTGCCGCGCTGCTGGTTCACCTTTGCAGTAATCCCCCAGCAGCAGTCAGTCATTTTGCAGAGCCTGTTCTTACTTTAAAGCATGACCAGTTCTCCTGACATGCAGTAGCGCTATGGTGAGGTCAGTTAGTGAATGTCTCCAGCTAGATCCACAAAAGAAAACTTGAACGTGCCTTCAGACACCTTAACCCTCTCCATCCTGACAGACTCAGCAATGGTTCTGGAAACCAGACCTTGTCCTTCTTCACTCCAGACCGTTCTGTGCCCTTCCTGCTTTGTGTAGGTCTCCACACCACACGCTACAGCTTTTGACAGTAATTAGTTCAATCTGTTGTGCTTTCCCGAATTCTGCGTCCCTCTGGTCCTCCCAGAGACAGTCTTCTCTTGACCGTAATGACTGGTTGCTGCTGTGTTTTAACTTTCTCTCTCCTGCCTAGTGGGGTTCTCAATTTCCCTCTTTGACTCTGCTCCTGTTGAGAAACATCTCTCCTTGACTTGCTGATGCAGTCTTCCTTCTGTACCCTTTCATACCAAGTTCTTTACTTGCAGAATTTGACAGGTATTAAGACCTTTTCTCTGCCTCGGAGCTGTTCCAGCATTAGTGCCTATTCAGTCCCAAATCAGCTTTTCTCTTTTCATCAGATCGTAGCACTTCACAGCTCCTTTTACACTGAGAGAGTTAGGCTGGGCTGGTGTTTCCTGGAAGCGTATCTGTGACCGGTTGTCCTGTTTGTCCTCCTGAAGACACCTGGATAGACGCTCTGGTTGGAAACTCTCTGAAGCCCTTGAAGGAACACAGAGCATGTCCCTGGCTCTGTTCTGGCTCGGCTGATGCTCTTGCATGTGCTGCATCCTTCTCCACTCAATTCACTGCGTGCTGTGCTGCCCAGTCTCCCATCAGGGCTGGCTGCAAGGCTGGTCACTCCTCTGGAAACCCTTCAGTATTACTGCCTGTGGTGGTGTGTTCCTGGGGGGGTGCTCTGCTACCCTCCACCCAGCTTCAGCCTGGCTGGAATATGGGTAAATGTTCCACAAGTGCCTGACATTCCCGCCAGTCCGTAGCTAAAGCCGCTGCCTGGAGGGTTCCCCTGGTTAACAGGCTGAAGTCAGTGTGGGTGTGCTGTCCCCCAGTCCCTGGGGGATGCTTTGGATTATCTTCCCTCTCGCTGCACACTGCGTTGTGTTTTCCCATCCTTCATGACTGTTCAGTTCCTCCAGATGAGGTGTGTCTCCTGTTGCACTTCCACAAAGCTTTACTTCTGTGGTGTCGGGATTTTACCTGTGGCCCCATATAAAAAATCATCACACACTATTTTGAAACTTCTTTAAAAAATGAAAACTCATACATACAATGATACTTTCCTGGCTTCCCCTTCTTTTCTACGTGCAGTTTAACATCCCTCCTTTTCTGTCCTGTGTGGTTTTGTGAGCCGTTTGCTGACAGCTTGTACGCTCCTTTTGGTCGCTCCGCAGGGCAGCATGTAGCTCTGCCCTTGCCTTCCCTCACAGGGACTCACGGCTTTGCTACAGCTTCCTGCCTCTCAATTTTCAGCTGATTTTCTTACTCCCACTAAAAATACAATCTCCGCTTGCTAGTACACAGTGATTTTCTTTCTTTAGCGAAGGGAAAATCAATAAGGAAAATTTCTGAGGAGACAGATCTTTAGATTTAGCCTTTGGGATATAAATAGATATTTATCTATTTCTGCAGAGCATTTGAAGGCCTAAAAATAGAAAGTATATGAAATAAATCTTTACCGTAGACTTTTTCAAACTGTAAGAGGCAGAACATTTGCTGGTAGGCCACAAAGCCTGAAGCCAATTCCTCATCATCCTCAGCTGCTGAATCACACTACAGAGCTAAAACGACAGAGCTTTCCTAATAATGTTTCTATTATAAGAAGTGGTTGCTGTAGCTTTCACATGTGGATACGGGCTGGGGGAGGAGGCTGTGAGACAGCCCTTTCAGCTGTGGTCACTCAGTGAGCTGGCTGTGCCCTTTGCTCTGCTCAGTTCTGGAAAAGAAACAAAGAGCTGGATGTGCCCGGAATTGCTGGATCGCGGCATCTCCTCAGGCCCATGAGTCCAACAGTTAGGCACCAGTCTGCTCTGCAGCCTCCCACCTCGCCTCAAAATCTCTCTGAGCCTTTGCTGGGCAGTTGACACCAAGTCCAGCTGTAGCCCTCACCTGGTGTTTCTCACTTAGCTTGCCTGAAGGTCTCATCTCCTCTGACCAATGCTACCCCTGAGCGGCAGGAGGCAATGGAGCAGGGCATGTCCTGTTGTTCCGACAAACACACCCAAGTGTTTGAGGTCTGTTTGTATTCCTGAGCTGGAACCAACACTCAGATTTCAGACTGCACCCAGGCAAAGGGCGATGCCAGTCCAAGGATTCTTTGTCTCCCCTGTGAGATAGCTGTGGCTTGCATAATTAACTCATTATTCCTCGGAGTCGTTGGCGGGGAGCGAAGACACTCTTTGTACAGTCTGGTGTTCGGCACACAGATGCATGAAGATCCCAGTCACGTCTCTGTGCGAGTGGGTGTTTCTACCGCACACAAAGGAGACGAGCTCCAGCCGGAGGGTTGAGAGCAATCCTGCCCTGTCTCTGGCAGGGAGGAGTCTGAGGTCACTGTCTCCTGAGAGGAGGTGCCGATGAACAGCCTGCTGGGCCATCTGCGCTGGGGCTCTCTGCCGCACTCCATGAAGACAGCGACTGGGTATCGGCCTCCGTCTTCCCACCCCGACTGCAAGGGAGGAGCAGCAGGGCAGAATCTCTTGGCTTAGGAGTGCAGAAGTGACGGTGTAGTGGTGGAGCCCAGTTTCTGTTTCTTGGCGGTTGCCTCCACAGCTGCTCAGCCGGTTGGTGCCTTTGGAGCCCCCGCTGGGGCAGGTCACCCTGCAGGAGCCAAGGCTCCCTGAGCCAAGGCTCAGGGCAGCTGAGCCTCCCGGTCCTGGTGGAGCTGCTCTGAAATACACTCTTCCTCCTTAATACTCCTTTAAGGCAGATTAGGATTGGCGTGTAAACAGCGTGTTGGCCGAAGGCATGGATGATCACAGATCGGAAGGTGTTTCAAACGGTCAAGACGAATGAAAAGAAAGTCCCAAGAGCCCAGAGAGCAAAGTGGTCCTGGCAAGAAAGAACAAAGAGATTAAAACTGAGGGACTGCAGTGACCTTATCATATCTTCCCAATCAAAACATATGCTGAGCTCCGTGTGTTCTCTGAAAAAAAAAATAAGATCTGGGAGCCTGGGATTCAGTCCACAAATAAATAGAGTATCCTGAAAAGAATTTTCTCCAGGGTTTTAGGAAAAAGAAAGAGAAGTAAAAATAATTGCCTTTTATCAATAATTTTAGCTGTTAATTCAGCCTAACAAAGAAAGATACTAATCTAAAAACATTAGTATTTTGCTTTGAGAATAGCGTAAGTGTTTTTGGAGGACAGGTTGTTAGTAAAACAATTTACCACTGCAGCCACCATAACTGCTACACCGGCTTTGGAGTCTAAGGTGCAGCCTGTGGTCATCCGTCGCCTCTCTCTGGACCTGAGGAACTGGCTGCGCTGCCGTCCTTGTGCCTGGGCGATCTCCTTCGGCAGCGGCTGCACCTCGGGCTGTGGTGGTGGCTGTCTCCTATGTGGCGAAGCTCCCAGGAGCAGAGGCAGCCTGCTTCCCTGGGCCAGGGCAGGGGCAGATGCTAGCACGTTCTAGACTCCCCTTCATCCTCGGAAGGTCAAGCTGTTTGCTTCCCCGGCTGCTGTGCCGGGCCAGGCTGGTCAGGAGCTCTGCTGCAGGCAGCTGCCTCCCTCTGCCAAGGGAAGGCAGTGACAGTTTTCTTTAGATGTGATCTGCCCAGAATCTCTCCTTGCTAGAACCCACCACAAGTGCCCGCACACGCTGGTCGGAATGTCTTCAGCCCGCCCCTCTGGGGGGGGCTTGTTTTTAAGTTTTTGGAGGACTCTTGTCTTTTGAGCGTACAGGCAGCGGGAAGGCTGAGGGCAGGCTTTCCTCCTGCCGCTCTGAGGCATGTTCCAGATCATGCTGCTGGTGCTGGGGAGGCCCACACAGATCGCCCATGCTTCTGCCCATGCTTCATACCCAATGAAATCACCTAAGCATGTCACAGGGGTTGATACGTCCCTTCAACTCATTGTAACAAGTGAGGGCTGTTAGTCCTGCAGCACAGCAAGGATGCCCAGGTACAGAGAAGCCAAGAGATGTTTCCGAGATGCACAAGTCTGTAGGTAAGGAGGAGCTGAATGGTGACTTTGCAGTTGCTGCCTTGTGTACTGACTGCCAAAGCAATCTTTGTGTTTATTTTTTGATTCCTGAGCCCATCAGACTAGCTGGCAGAGCTTCCAACTCTCCACTAGCACTGGTCCTATCAGCTGTACGCTGTTCAGTTTGTGTGCCGGAGGAAGGAGCTTCAGCACCTGTGTGCCCTTAAGATGTAGGACATCTGCGTGTAGGACATTGCTTCCAGCAAGAGCATGTTCACTGCCTCCCCTAAGAGCTCGTTCTCTGCCTCTGTCATGCCTAAACAACACGGGGCTTCCTTGCCCTTGTGGAGGGGTGGGTCACACTGCAGTAGGAGTGAGGAAGGTGTAGGTGCACAGATGGGGTAGAGGCAGGACCATGCTCAGAGTTCTGTGCAGGACCTTTCCTCCCTTCCCTCTGGTCTTTGTCATCCCTCTCCCAAGGAGCTGTGTCGTGCTGTACGCGGCACAGTGCTGGGGTGTTTGTGAATGAACGTGTTGTTTCACTTTCTCTGAATGGACACCATTTGGGGCTGGATCCTTTTTCTCCCACTGGCACTGAAGAAGCTGCCGTTGGAAATTTCACAGCCTTAGAATGAAAGAGTCAGTTACTATCTCGGTGTTATGATGTCATTTGAGAATGAAGGAAATGGCAGTCTCTCAGTTGCACTAGCTCATGTTAATTATGCAAATATATGCACACTGAGAACCCTCATGCAGCTTGGCTGTCTTCAGAGGTGGACTTCTTTCAATAGAGCATCAGGAAGACCATGTAACACGAGGCTCAGCACTTTGCTGAAGTGTAGCAAAAGGTGCTGAACCATAGTGGTACCTAGGATCTTGTTGCATGAAGAGTCTTTTTGGAAGTGCCACTCTGAAGAGATATGTCCGTGACATCAGGTAAGAGACACGAAAGTTAGGATGAATTGGTTTTTAACCACTGCGGCTTGTGTGCCTTGATAATATGTCCAGGCTGTGGAACTTTGGTGTTTTTATCAAAGTACTGTTGGTGTTCACTTCACTGGTAGAACTTGGCCTGGTAAGCGCGAATAACCCTGGGACAAAGGAGCAGAAGGGTGTGGCAGGGACAAGGGAGGTGATGAGGAATAAAGCGTGCTCCTGCGTGGGGAGAGGGTTGGTGTCGGTGGCAAGGTCCTGAGAGCTCTGCAGCCCAGACTTTACGCCCTGCCGTCAGATACGTACAAACTTGGTAGGATCCCTACCCTGAGCTTTCCCTGTTCCAGGCTAACAGTCCCACCTCTCAGCCCTCCTCTCATTAGAGATGTGCCAGTCCTTTACTCGTCTCCGGGGCCCTTATGGTCATCATGATTCGGTGTGCCCGTCAGAGCATCATGGCTGATTTCAGCACAGCCTCTTCCTTGACTCTTTAGTGTTCTGGGCCAGGTGACCATATTTCACAAATTTGAGAACCTGGGTCCCGCTGCCCTGACAGCTGGTCTCTGATTTCAGCACGGTGAGTTGTAACCATGATTCTTCCAGTTCCAATCAACAGAATAATAAGACCTCTGGGGTCTGATGGTCTGAAAGATTAAAGCAAATGACAAGCAGCAGCTCTTGCAGCTATCCTTGACAGCCCTTTGGACCAGCCCAGAATTTATTATTCAGCTGCTGGGATTTTTATATGCTTTCAGTCTGAGTGGCAGAACACGTTGCAAACCAGGATCTGTACTGGCAGCATGACCTCCTTTTCTGCCTCCACGGCCATCTGTCTGCTTCTAGGATCATCTCTTTCTCGGGCATCCTGTTTGTCACAGTTACCCTAGAGCACTGTTCTCTGTTTTAGCCTAGACTGACCTCCCTGCGTAGTCCTCTGTGGACCTTTGTCCTCTCGTGCTGTATCTCTTTGCACGTGTAGACAGCACCGGGTGGTTAATTCACAGCGGCTCCAAAATCTGCGTGGCTTTGCTCATCATTTGCTATCCTCCACCAAAACCAATCCCGCACTTAACAGGCCACATAGTCATAGAATATCTCAAGCTGGAAGGAACCCATAAGGCTCATCAAGTCCAGCTCCCTGCTCCTCACAGGACTACCTAAAACTAAACCATATGACTAAGAGTGTCATCCAGATGCTCTTTGAACTCTTAACAGGCTTGGTGCTGTGACCACCTCCCTGGGGAGCCTGATCCAGTGACTGATCACCCTCCCTTATTAGTATATAAGACATACGTTGGGTCCTCTGACAATTCTATAACTGTCTTTCAGCTGGGAGATTCCATCCTATATTGTTTAACTCAGTGTATTCTGGTTCCATTTCTCTAGCCAGGATTGGCGTTTTTGCTTGCAGGACAAAAAAAAAAAAAAAAAAAAGGGACTTTTCCTCCCTCCCCTCTAATGATCCATGAGTGCAGCCTGTGCGTCCTGAAACGCCCCTTACCGTTAGCCATGGAAGTTCCTCTAGCACTGCCGGGAGAAGCAGTTGTTCATCACTTCTGGGAAGTTTTTGTGTAATGCCTCCATGGTGCGTTCCTGTGACTGGCACCCCAGAGGTGGCTGCTCTGTAGAAAGAGCTTTATGTGTGCCCTCTGTGGTCAGCTGGGATGAAGGGGATGTGACTTCTGCACAGTGGTAAGTAATGTGACCTGTGCGGAGAACAACGCCCCTGCCTGTCTTCTGAAATTTCAGCGAGGTCATGAATGAGGGGCGTTTGTGTATTAAATCTTCACATAGGCAGCAAGCACCTCGTGTGGGTAATGCCATGAGTCAAAAACTGCCGAAGATCAGAAAACAAATATATGGGCAGCTTTGTGCAGAGGTAAAATACAAGGGCTTTGTGATTTCCTACTAAACGTGAAGCTGATAGTACAGGAAGGACAAGGAACGAGGCTGAAATGAACGTGGAGGTGGCTAAATTTGTAGATGACTCAGTTACATCTAGAAAAGACTGCAAGGAACTTCTGCAACTAAACTGAGCAGTCATCATGATGTCCCATTAAATTCATTGTCAAAAAATGCAAAACCAATCACAGTAGAAAAAGTAAACCTTCCTGACTCCTTATAAAGGCTCAACTGATAGTGCAATGGCAGGGTAAAATTTGGACGTCACTGTGTACCCCTAAGTGAAGGACTTTACTTAGTGCAAAGCTAGTGTCAGGTTATGTTATGATGCATAAAAAATATGATGGGCAATAATAAAGAAGATACAATAATGGCACCCTGTGAATCTTCTGTGTTCCTTCTTGTCTTGTATGCTTCTGCCCCTACTCATCCTAACAGCCACAGCAGAACGAGAAGTGTTTTAGGGACAGGTGAGTGGCTGTGAGGGACTGGAGACACTCTCCTCCTAATGGACAGGTGGGATCTTCCTGCCCTGTGGCGACATGCTGGCTAGAAACGTTCTCTGAAGGTTCACGGGCACTGTGATGACTGCAGCGGTCAGAGTGTGCCTGAATGCACAAAGTGAAGTTTCATATGAAAGGAGAAATTCGGCGGTGGTGAAAGCCACTCCTACGGGGACTCTGGGAGAGAAGCTCTCATGTGGTGCAGCCGCTCGCGAGCACAGTTTGAGAGGGCTGAGCAGGGCCGGGGGTCTGTGTTCAGAAGGCACATCTGTGATGAGAGCTATGATCCGGTGTTTGTTCCGGGTGCAGACATTTTGGTCTGTGTGCAGCAGGCACATCTGTGCTCAGAGCTATGCTCCGGTGTTTGTTCCGGGTGAAGACAGCAGTCTCCAGGAGCCTGCGCAGGACACTCCTCGTGCTGGCGGATGCAGTTAAGCGATTTTGCCGTTTGCAGTTGTGTTTCCAGGCCTGCATTTCACTGTGACAAGGCTCTAGCCAGGACAAGTATCTGGCAATGACCTGAACAGTGTTTCAGTCACTGTGTCTGCGATGTCAGTCACACTGCTGTTGATTTCTGTCACACGTGATTTTTGGTAGGAAGAAGAAGGGTGCCCCAGTCTATGTGTGTAAATCTGTGTCTGTGCAGCTGCTTCTGCAGGCTGGTATGGAGGAAGCAGGCAGCACAGGGCTCCTCTGCCTGATGAGCACTTGGATTCAGAGGTGACGGGTATTCCCTCAGCTAGGCACTGCTGTCTCTGCTCTGTCCCTGAGCTGAGGGAGGCAGCTGTCAGCAGCCCGGGTGTGAACCGGGGCTGGGGCACTCACACGGGTGAGTTCGCAGCCTGCCTTAGGTCACCGTGTTGCCATCTCACTCAACGGTACGGCTCAGCCTGGAGTTGGTGTGCTGTTCCGCTTTGTCTCTGGACTCAGCTGAAGAACAGTTTTCGGTTTTGGCGTGCATGTATGCATGCGGTGATTCAGCGTTCCTGGAAACGGCCCGTCTGTATGGCTGTGCTCCCGTAGCCGCCTGAGAACCAGCTGCTGCAACTGCAGAAAGGGAATCTGCCCCACAGCAGGTCAGGAGCAAAGCTGTGGAGGGTGCCCTGCCTCACACAGTCAGAATCACCGAGTCGTAGGTTGGAGAGATCGTCTAGTCCAATCCCACCTGCTCAAAGCAGGGTCAGCTAGAGCAGTTTTCCCAGGACCGTGTCCAATTGGGGTTTGAGCATCTCTGAAGACAGATACTCCACAACCTCTCTGTTAGGACAGAACCTGTTCCAGTGTTTGACAACCCTCACAGTAAAAAAAAAATGGTGTTTTCTTGTGTTCGGATGGAATTGCATGTGTCTTAATTTGTGCCTCTTGTCCTGTCACTGGGCACTACTGAGAAGAGAGTCTGACTTCCTCTTCCTTCCCTCCCATCAGGTGTTTGTACACGTTTATAGGAGTCCTCCCCCACCCCAAGCCTTCTCTTTCCCAGCCTAAACAGTCTGAGGGTGCTCAGCCTTGCCTCATGAAAATGCTTCAGTCCCTTAATCATCTTCACGGCCCTTCTCAAGACTCAGTACTTCACCCTTCCTGCCTTCCATCTGCCAGCAGCTGCTGGCCCCACAGCTTGAGCCCTTCTCTTTCTTTGCAGTGTGAAGGGGACAGTCCCCGCGGGGGTAGCGGGGTGCGAGCAGAATGCTAACCAGCCACGCTTTGTTTACCAGTCTCGGCAGCGACAGCTCAGCTGCTCGGGCTTGAACCACAGGCATGGCAAAGAGCAGCAGTATTTCCATGCCCGTCAGTCCTGCAGACAGGCTCCTTTCCCTGCACAGCTGGCACCGTCACCATGTGCCGCCCGGCCGGCAGCCCTCTGCCGCCCTGGACCTGGTGCCTGGAGGGATGCCCGCCTGCCGGCCACCAGTGACAGCACCGTGCCCAAGAGCCCTCCTTGCAGAGTGCTCAAGGGAGAGGCTGCTGGCGTCAGTTCCGCACACCCAGCCCCATCCTCCAGGTGACGGGGTAAGAGCTGCCAGAGGAGTCTGTCGGGAAGTGCAGGCAACGAGGTCACAGAGGCCGAAGCCTGGGGAAGGGCATGGGCTTCGCTCTGTCCCAGACTGACTGTGGACAAATGGGAGCAGATCGCTTCTGCTCTGGGTGCTCTGAGCAGTGTGTGAGGTGAGGGGCTGCTGTGGGGTGAGCTGTGTGAGAACCACACAGTGCAGGCAGTGAGGAAACCAGGTGCTCCTTTGATGCTGCTGGGATCTGCACAACGCCGAGCCATCAGCAATGCCTCTATGGTTACCGCCGGGATGTGGGGGGCGTTGCCTCTTTTGGGTGCAGTGCATGTCCCAGAACACACACACCTGCACCACCTGCCACCCCCCCGCTGCTCCCCACGGGCTCACTTGCAGTGGTCCTTCTTTGTGCAGCGGCTTGTCTCCCAGCCTCTCCCACCCATATGCCATGCCCCACATCAAGTGGCAGAACTGCCACTGAACTCGGCGCAAGCATTTCCTTTGCACAGTGACGGTTTTGTTTCAGGCTGGAGGGACCATTTTTGGACAAACTGAAAGAACACGAATTCAGAAAGCAGCTAGAGATGCAGAGTAAAAACAGTCCTGCTGAGAGCTTCGAGCCACTCTCATTTCGGGATGAAAGTTGCCTTCAGGGCATATCTGTCTGGTTTACACTTAATTGCTGGCAGCCAGACTGAAACATCCAGAGTTTGATGAAAGCTGTATTGAGTGTCGGCCCTCCTCTGACTTCTTTCTTTTTGTGTCCTTTTGGTGTTTGATCACACTATTTTAGAAGGATTGAGATCTGCCCTAGAAAGAGAGCTGATGGGAGGTTGTGGAATAGAGAGGGTGGAAAGAACAACATCGTCAGAGAGCAACAGTTGTCTGGAAGACAAAAATTAGAAATAGAAGTAGATGTCCATCTTCAGTGAAGATCTGTGGCCCTCCAGCCTATGTGAGGGGTTAAAGCCTATGAAAGATTTAAACCCTATACACTGCACGTTCCAGCAGTTCTAAGTGCCTGGCCTGTAGAGTGGAAGCCATGGCCAGAGGTAGGTATTTGCAAAGACCAGAATCCAAACAATTCTGTGCTGCCTGCAGTGCCAGGGGAGATGCTGCAGGATGGTCCTGTATCTCGTCCCGCTTCTCAGAGGTGTTTGACGTGGGTACACAGCGATGGCTCTTGCCCTGCCTTGCAGGATGGCAGGCGCTCGCCATGGTTCTTTCTAAGAAATCAACAGGCCCCAGCATTATGTCAGTAGTTTGCCAAAGATCCATGTAATGCCCGTGCCAAGGTGAGCACACAAACTGCTTTTTACACTACCAGGCTCTTGCTTGCTCTTTGGCTCTTCCTTTTTTGCCTAAATATACAGATAGAGAGGGAACAGAGTCCTGTCTGGGTGCCTGTTTGTGACTCGCAGGCAGGAGATAGAACAGGCATTCTTGCCATCCAGAGGGTTCCCCTAGCAGCAGTTTACCTCTAGGAGAGCATGTCTGGATTTAAAAAAAACACTTAATGAGAGAAAAGGCTTATTAAGAATGATGAGAGGTGGGTATTAGTGCTGCACCACTCTAAGGAAGGGCGAGTTGTCACGCACCAGCTGGCTCACAAAGCCCTGCGGTGACTAAGGCTTGGACAAAACCCAGAGATACCTCCCCATGGTAGCTGCAGCAAGGCAAGGTACTTCTGTCCGGAGGGGATGACTCGTCTGTGCCAGCCTGTACAGGGCACCACTGTCTGGCACAAGCAGGCAGCTTGATACGCTGGCGCTGTGCACTTGGAACATGTTGGAGTTGAGTTGCAAATTGTTGCTCATCCAGAACTAGGACTTTTTTTTTCCTTGTTACTGAGAAGAGTTTGCTTTGTTCTAAGAGACCCAGGTATTGGGTCTAGCAAGCAAGTTGAAGCCTTGCAATCAAACCCATGCTGAAGTGAAGTTTCCGAGGCTAAAACATTAGTAGGCAGATACTGCCTCATCAGCTTCTCCCATCCTGTCTAATCCCTTGCCTCTCCCCAGGCCAAAGAACCCTCCATCACCGGAGTGATACCCTGGAGACAGTGATCCTGGTAAATCCCAATGTGGACAGCATCGTGTCTGAGGTAAGGACCAATTGCCAGCGGGTTTTCTCCACATCAGCTCTCCTGCCCTTGCTTGACATTGATCATCACGCTTTGCACCTCTAGGGAGTTTGAACACGCTACCTGTCTGCTGCCAGGTGTGGTGAAGGAGCCAGCTCTTCTGGTCTTGTCAACACCATACATGCAGTAACTGCTATTCTGTGGCAGAATTTACTGCTAGACAAAGAAGCACACGAGAGCGTGTGGCTTCCTGTGTGCTGGCCTTTTAGGAATGAGCTGCTTCCTTCAAGAGTCGGTGTTTTAGAGCTGCCTGATTGTAAGGATTTCTCAGGAGCTTGTAGAGTTTCCTAGCAAACAAGGTGGAGGGCTTCTGAACCTTGAGCATTCCAGTTTGATGAGAGTCTAAATGTGCCGCCCTCTTGCGCAGCAGTGTAATGCCAAACATTTTCTCTTCGCTTTGGCCTGCTTTCTCCATGTGAATTACGGTGTGACATGGAGCTGTGTTGGGCGGGCAGTAGCAGTGTCTTCCCTCTTCAGTAACTGACTCTTGTAAGCAGAAAACTTATGTTTTGGCTCTGTGTGAATAACGTGTAAGTATGGCC
>NW_010410724.1:0-838 GCF_000710305.1 Buceros rhinoceros silvestris | reverse complement strand
CTGTGCCTCACGTTCCCCATCACTGCTCTGCAAGGCAGATCCACCCCCTCCACCCCGTGCAGCCCGTTGCACCAGGGGTTGAGCTGGGTGGGGGGGTGACAGCGTCTGCACCTCTGTCCCCTCCCCAGGCGCATGTTCCCGTTCCTCAGCTTCAACCTCTCGGGGCTCAACCCCGTGGCCCACTACAGCGTCTGCGTGGACGTGGTGCTGGTGGACCAGCATCACTGGCGCTACCAGGGCGGCAAGTGGGTGCAGTGCGGCAAAGCCGAGGGAAACATGCCAGGTATGACCCCCCACACACACCCTGCTCCATCTCCTTCCCAATCCTCATCCTCATCGTGATGGGCGCGGGGGCGGGGGAATCACCCCATCCCTGCTGCTCCCCCCTCCCCAGGGAACCGCCTCTACCTGCACCCCGACTCGCCCAACACTGGTGCCCACTGGATGCGGCAGGAGGTTTCCTTCGGGAAGCTGAAGCTCACCAACAACAAGGGCGCGGCCAACAACGTGGGCCAGGTAAGGACCCACCACCGGGCAGGCTGTGCCGGTCCTTGTGTGTGTGTGTGTCCCCACCATCACCTCCCACTGTCCCCTCCCCGCCCCCCACAGATGATCGTGCTCCAGTCGCTGCACAAGTACCAGCCCCGGCTGCACGTGACGGAGGTGAAGGAGGGCGAGGGCGAGGACGCGCACCCCTCCCCACACACCCACACCTTTGCCTTCCCCGAGACCCAGTTCATCGCCGTCACAGCCTACCAGAATGCTGACGTGAGTGCGAGACCCCCCCTCTGGTCCCTAGGATGGGGGTACCCCCGAAATAGCCCCTCCGGCATCTTCC
>NW_010410723.1:9468-10640 GCF_000710305.1 Buceros rhinoceros silvestris | reverse complement strand
GCTAGTGGCGTGTGAGCCGTTCGGCCAGAGGCCTCCCTTGCCCTGAATCCTGCCTGGACTCGCCGTGCACCATACAGCTAGCAGCGGGCGGTGCTGCGGTAGCGGGCGGGGCTGGCGGTACGGCGCCATGCGATTTCGGGCTAAGATCGTGGATCTTGCCTGCCTCAACCACTTCAGCCGTGAGTATGCCAGGGCAGAGCGGGGGAGGGCGGGCCGGAGGACGTCTGTGCCTAAGCGAGCGGCCGAGACCGCCTTTCTCGGGTAAAGGAAGAGGAAGGGGTGTTTGCACTCGCAGCCCCTGGCCCATGGCGAGCGCCATGAGGCCTAGGCCTCGGGCTCAGAGGTTTTTCTCGGGGGGAGGCAGCGTGAGGCACCTTCCTTCCTTTCCCCTGAGGTGCTTGGGAGTTTCTGCAGCAGCACGAGCTGCACTTTTGGAGACTTAACGTTTCTCCCCTGTCTCCCTGGGGTGAGGTTTGTGAAGCGGTTATCTCTGTAACGTTCCTCTCCCTCTGCCAGGTGTAATTAACACAATCGCCAAGTTAGCCAAGACTTGCACCTTACGCCTTACTGTCAGCAAGCTGTATTTCATCCTCAACGATAAAGTAGCAAATGGAGGTGTCAGTATGTGGTGTGATCTGTGCCAGGTAAGCCCTGGAAAGTTCAATAACCGCATGTCATTGAAAACCAGAGGAAACAGTTGGCTCAGGGGTACAAGGTGTTTCTAGTACATGCAGACCTCACCCGAGATGTGCTAGGTCTCTCAAGGCCTGTCTGGTGACTGAAGGCACTCTGTTTTGCAAGACTGCCTTAGTTGCACAAGCCTGGTGTTTCTGGCTAGACATTGCCTTTTCCTTGGTTATCACTTCAGTGTAAAGCTTCAGTGTATGCTGGCCCACAAGGGCCTGCCGAAAACTGGAAACAGAAAAGCGTTACTCATCCATCATACCCCTTGTTTTGAGGACTCATAGGTGTTAGGGGATGATCTGAAATTAATAGGGACTTCATGCGTTTGCAGCCTGTCTTGATGCCTTGATGACAGGCAGAGGAAAGCTTCCCATTGTCAGCATGCAGTTCTAACCTTAAGCTCTGATAGATAAAACTTGCCCCTCTGTGTTCTTTTTTTTAAATTATTATTATTTTTAAATTTGTTTTATTTTATTTCCAAACTTCCA
>NW_010410723.1:7658-9390 GCF_000710305.1 Buceros rhinoceros silvestris | reverse complement strand
GAATTTCAGATGGAAGGCGTGGCTGCGGAGCACAATGAAATCTATTTAGAGTTGGTGCCTGAGAACCTGTCGAGAGCCTTAAAAACTGCCCAGAGTGCTAAGACAGTGAAGATCAAGTTGACTAACAAACACTGTCCCTGTCTCAGAGTTGCTGTGGAGCTAGTAAGTGCAGCCATGCTTTTATCTTCATTACTAAGAAAAAGCTTTTCAAAATTAAGTGCTTTCCCTAAGATCAAGTAGAAGTTTTGGAAGTCTTTGGTGTAAATCTAGAAAATTAAATAAAGAAAAATCAGGCCATTTTCCATTTTACTAGACTTTCCTTCCATCGTGGTTGGTAGCACACAGAACCAGCTTTGTGTTTTCCAAAAGGCAAGGAAGAGGTGGAGGAAAAATGAAAGCTATGTGATTGAAATACCTTTTTCTAATGTCTGCTTTTCTCCGTTCCTTCGTTCTGTAAATCTGCTGTGGATTATTGCCTTCTCATTGAAGCCATTAGGCGAAGGAGGTTTCAGTGTAGTGTTTGGCTCTGTTTTGCTTTTGATTGTCCTGCCATTCCATTTTGAACTGCTGTCTTCCAAATTGTTTTTTGTTGTTTACACCTCTTTGCTGATTCGCCTCTTCTGCTCTAAGGATAGCTTATAGGTGCTAATGACTGATACCTCACAACCTCTTCCATATTCAAAAGGGAAGTCTGCTTAATAGCAGACAGATAGTAACCTATTGAAAACTGGAACTGAGTGTCTGGGGCACTCAGTTACGGTATTTCTCAGAGTGGGTGTGAAAAATTTGGATTCAAGTCCTATTTTGGATTCAAGTACTGTTTTTAACTGCAAGAGCATCCTCTTTCTCCCTCAAGCCATCTTCATCAAGCAACAGTAGGATTGTGACACATGACATTCCTGTAGGGGTTATTCCCAGAAGATTATGGAACGACTTCAGAGAGCCCAGCGTGCCAGACTTTGATGTAAGCCTATGTTTATATTTCTCTTGCTGTGAGAACTACTGGTGGGTTTTGGAGAGGAAGTGAAAGGAAAGAGGGGAAGGCTAGAGGCTAGCGGTTTGAAGAGGGATGGGATATGGCTTTCATCTTGACAAGAGAGTCCAGAACTTGCAAAAACAGAGCAGATTGTTACCAGTCATTGCTGTGATATTGAGGGTAGAGGAAGGGAGGAACGAGTTCCTGCCTGTATGGCTTTAGGCAGGAACACCTCCAAACTACAGGTCCTCCAAACACAGTTTTAGACTGTTACAGCTGTTTAGGTACCATCTGGCCCAAATAATCTGTTCTTTCTGAAATTCATGGCCTATCTCACAGGGTTAGATATATATGTGTTTCCTCATGAGATTTATATATCCTCTCTGT
Organism: Buceros rhinoceros silvestris; assembly: GCF_000710305.1. NCBI lineage: Eukaryota > Metazoa > Chordata > Aves > Bucerotiformes > Bucerotidae > Buceros > Buceros rhinoceros. The sequence continues at coordinate 8,027 of NW_010410723.1, read as the reverse complement.
ATCCTTTTTGACTTTTAGCAGAGTTGTAAGGAAAGGTCTTTGTGCAAACGTGCTCCTATTTCAGGCTATGGATGTCTATTACATGTGTATTTAAATTCTGAAGACATGAAACTTGGTAGAAACTTGATGTATTTTGTTCATTTATTTCAGATTTACACTGATGCAATTCCAGAAATTATTACAGCACCATAGGAATCATGTTATTTACTTCTAGTTGTAGTAACTGTTAACTGCTCAGTAACACAGATGTGGGTTCAGATGAGAATCCAGTCTGCAAAACCTTTCTCCATTTTATTTTGAACACAGACTTGGCATAGTATGTCCGAAGCAATTGCTAGAGTGATGGCCTGTTGGTATAATGGGAAAGAG
>NW_010410723.1:5940-7572 GCF_000710305.1 Buceros rhinoceros silvestris | reverse complement strand
AAGAGTCCCTCTGTTCCTGAGTCATTTGATGATTTGAATTAAATGTTGTGCTCCTTGCACTCAGTAGATAACTGAGTCCAAAATAAGATAGAATTGAAGGGAGAAATAAATGCATCACATCCGAGTAACACATGAAATATTTGTGCAAATGCAGTTCTTATGTCTTTCTAGGTCAGTATTTATCTACCAGTGCTGAGAACAATGAAGAGTGTCGTGGAAAGAATGAAGAATCTCAGCAATTCCATTGTAAGTTAAAGCACTTCAGGCGTGTGTTCTACAGACCTTATTTTATCTTGGACGTAGCTTGTTTCCCTGTTGCCCAAACTAGTGCCTTTATGTTATATCTAATTTTGGGATGAGTCATTGGGATGAGTCATTTTGGGATGAGACATTGAACTAAAGGGGCTGGAAGACTGTGTAAGGGCTGAAGAGAATGATGGAATTTATATTAGGATTTACATTGAAGAACTCACCCTGGACTTCCCAGAAAGTGGTGCTCTGTGTACTGAATCCTTGGAAGAACATGGCATTGTGTTTCTTACAAGCCACTCTTTATAGCTGTTAAGAAATTGTGGTCCTTTAGGAAGCTAGCTGGAGATTTTACAGGTGATTTTATTAAATAAATGCCTATTAAGTGAGTCTTGTGTTAGGTGTCTGTGGTAATGAACTTCAGGTAAGCTTGAGGTAGGATTTAAAGTAAATCCTAATAGCTCCTGGATGTTAGTCTGTGCTTTAGACTCTGATGTGATGAGTCTCCAGTCCACTCTGGATTTCTGCAGTGTTGGTGGGCCTTACATTAAAAAAAGCCCTCTGCAGCTGCCCAGAAAAGGGGTTTGTTTGGGGTTTTTTTAATTGTTGCTCATCAGAACTGGCTGACACAAAAGTTCGTAAGTAAGCATTGAACTTTGGAATAGTTTGATTTTGGGGCTGTTCATACCAATTTTGATAAATGGGAAAATTTCTGTAAACTGAAAATCCTGAAATGGGGATAGTCTTAGTCTTCCAAGTCCTGGAATAGTTGAGAGATTGCCCTGAACTTACGGCAGTTTTGCAGATGACAGTCATCCTGCAAACACAAGAGTAAGTAATTCAGACTCTTGTTCTTTGTCAGTCTTTTGGGGTTTTTACTTTTTCTCTCTCATTCCTTCCTTCATCCCCTCAGTGATTCCAGAGTTGAGGAGCTCTTCTCACACAGGATAGCTGTATGACGGGATTAGACTTTGGTGTTCAGCAACACTCAAAAGAGGTAGCATATCAACACTTGACATACCCACCTTCCTAAGTTACTTACCTCCTGCTCCAAAGCAGGAAAGTAAATAAATCTCTGTGGAACTTTGATAGCTGTAAGGGAGGAGGCAGACTACACACATCCCCTACATGGTGTTAAAGAACAAAAACATCGTTAGAATTAAGTATTTGTGCTAGATCCTTGTAGTAAAACTGGTCAAGGTCAGTGCTGCAAAAAGAGCTTAGAAGCTCTTTCAAATAGTACTCGGCCATTGTTTGGAAGCATCATCTGTGGACATCTCACATTCTGTGGAAGATTCTGGTTGTGATAAGAGCTTTTAAAATCATTGAGAATTCTTCAAATCACAGAAATGAAGTGCTTCCATGTGCTTTAGGAATCTTCCG
>NW_010410723.1:0-5865 GCF_000710305.1 Buceros rhinoceros silvestris | reverse complement strand
TCCGATCTGTGATTTTTGTAAGATCATATATAGTCTCCTTCTGGTTGAAAACTTTGTCAGGAAGGAATTTTAAAGCTTTCAGCACTTTTCCAGGATTTCTAGCATTTCAAAGTCCTGCTCGGAGTTACTGCTCTGGTGCATCTGTTGTCTGCTTTATCAAGCAACTGCAGGGTCGGCTCTTAGTGCATCCTATTTTCTGTGTATGTCATATGGACTGGGCAGGTGCCTTCCTGATTGTTGAAAAGCTGGATAGAAATGCAGGAAACCTTGCATTTCTCCTTTAGTCTCATATTTCCAAAGCCTTTTCCTCAGCACATGAACTTCTCAAAGCCAGTACTTATTCTAAAAGTACTTGAGAGCCATTGTATTTCTTCCTTTTCATAGTTTCAGGGAGGTTGGTCTAGGATAATTCACATAGGAATGATGAGAAATGCATTTTGTAGCTGAACATTTCAAGAGTTCAAACCATACTCAAAAAACAGTTGATCTATGAAGGCACTGAAGTGCTTCTGGAAGCTTGTATTCGAACAAAGCTGCAATTTATTCTTTTGTAATTCTGCAGCATGAAAGTGGCTTGCCTGAGATTGATTGTATTGCAGGTGATTGAAGCAAACTTGAGTGGAGAAATGAACTTGAAAATAGAAACTGACTTAGTATCTGTAACAACACATTTTAAAGACTTGGGAAATCCTCCCTGGGGTAAGTTTCCTTGTTTATTGCCTCTTGTTTCTGTCTGATCTCATTACTTAAGTGTGATGCTGATAACAGTACCTACCTTCTTTAGTCCTTACAAAATAGCATCAAGTACTTTGAAGTCTTCAAATGAAACTTTAAAAAGAAAAGTGCCCAATGACTTTGATGTTTGTGGGGGAAATCTCTTCCAGTATTTTTCACAACTTTGTAGGAAAACTGGTCTCTCTCTTCCTTGCACTGCTGTTTCTGAAAAATGTTCAAGTACCAGCTGTTCAGTGCTTATCAGATGTGTCCTTATAGGTGTTGAAACTTCTTTTGATGTTTTGACTAAGTGTTGTGTTCTTATATTTTTAGCATCAGAGGGTGGATGTCTGAGCTCTGCTCAAGGCAGAGATCGGGAAAGCATGGCGGAGGCACGCATAGATATCAAGAAGCTGCAGCATCTGCTTGCTGGACAGCAGGTCAATCCCACAAAAGCATTGTGCAGTAAGTTCAACAGCTCTGCTCACAAACTGCAGATAAGAAGGGGTGTTTGCCATACTCGTAGTCTCAGCAGAACAGCGTATCTTCTGTTTTTCTGTTTGAAACTTTTTACTGCACCTGAAGACTTCTAATATTTCTGTTTTTAGGCAGGAAGCTTCAGGCCTTAGGCATTTGGGGAAGGAAAAACCCAAAATCAAACCAGGTCCTTTACAAAATATGAGGTTGAATACTCTGACTAATCATGAGTATCTTCTTGTTTTCTTTGTTTTAAGTTATTATTTTTCATATTATTTTGAGGGTTTTTTTTTTAAAGTCTTAAAACAAAGCCCCTAGTTTCTAGCAGGGAAACTGGAATTTACTGATACGTTTGCTTTGGTGTTTTTTTCAGATGCTTTCTTACATTCAGCATCAAATTAATTCTAATACCAAAATGCTTTTTATGCAGCTGGTGTTTCTAACTATAGAAATGCTATGTTATTTCTAGCAGAAGCTTTTCTGCTTTAAACTGAATTCTGTTTTTTTTTTTCTCCTTACAGATATTGTTAGTAAAAGAATTGTCCACTTCATCTTGCTCCATGAGGATGTTTCACTTCAGTATTTTATTCCAGCACTTGCCTGAATGTTTTGGAATCTCTGTCATTTTCCAGCCTGAGGCCTTTTCCACAGTGTCTGAAAACTTTCACGAGTTGGAGTACTCTCATGTGAAATGCTGTTAGATATGGACGTCAGATGGACATTATTTCCATATTTATGAAATTATTAAAAATATCTCCTCATCCAGAAGACTATTTTTGTGAAGAATTACATGCTGTGAAAGACAACACTGGGGAACTTGCATATCTGAGTGTTACAGGGAGCAAAACTGAAATTTGTATGTGCTTCTGGGATGCTTTATGCTATGGGGAAGGCAACATACTTTTTCTCGGCAATAAACATAAAGGTAGAATTGGCTTCTGAAGCTGTTGCTGAGTGTATTCAGTATTGGACGCTGCAGCTCCCAGTTGAGGAATCTGCGAGGAAGCTGTTGAACCTACATGGAGCAGGAGAGCCCTATAGAGGGTTGACAGATTGGTATTTGCCTGGCAGGTAAGCACAGCCCTCCTGAAGTGGTACTGGATTGACTTCTGTTCCAGCAGTGATGCATATAGATGGATACTGCTGCGTGTTGTGCAGCAGAAATGTATCTGAGGCAGAGGAGCTTCCTGTGGCTGCCAGCTTGTAACAGGATGTGATAGATGCTAAGGAGCACCAACCACTCAGTCATATCTGTTTGTACCTGGTTGTATCTTTTGATCTGACTTGCTCCAGCATATCCTGGTAGTTCTGTTAGTGCTTGGAATCACATGTTTAGGTCTTGGTCTGGGAGTATGAGACAAACAGACAATTACCTTATTACTGTGAATGGTGGAGGTCTCTGTGTACAGAATAAATGTCATATGAGGACATGTGTGAACACAGCAATTGGTGTAAAATAAAGGGCAAATTATCTGTGGATCACATTTTTTCCACTTTCTAGATGGACAACATTGTACAATCTGTCTTATGGCATGAGATATGATGAGATTGCATCTAGGCTCTGATGCCAAGCATCTAAGAGCATCAGTCTTACTGACAGGAGTACTGCCTCTGCTTCTGCTTCCTGGTTATCTTCTGAGGTCTTTTCCTCCTTGTTCCTTGTGTGGTTGTATTTGTTATCCAGCAGTTTTCCATATAGCCTTTGGTGGTGTTTTGAATATCTTGTGAAACAACTTCTTTTAGAAATAGTGAGTGTTTGCTGCCAAATGGGATTGGAAGTTTCTGCTAGACAGTAACTCTTGTTGTGGTCAGAAGTGTTTGGTTTTTGGGCTTTGTTTCTTTTTTCAAGGGGCATTGAGGTTAAGGGAGCAATTAATGTTTATGTTCTTGCAGATGGAAGTGGTCAAGAGAAGGTTGAAGGAGAGGCAGTGGCTTGGAAATGTTATGCTTCTTCACCTTCTTCCACCATTTCTATCAGACTAAACAGAAAGCATCTTCCAAACCCTGTTGGTTTTCACAGGCAACTGCAATTACCCAAAAAGTGCGTGTAAGGTGAAAATAGCTCTTCACCAGGTTATGGCAATTGCATGACAAGACGTATGTGGTAAATATTCCTGGGTTTTCTCCTGAGGAGCGGGGGAAAACTGTCAAGAGTATGATATAGAGTATGCACTATGAAAGTAGGCTTTGAAATAATTGGATTTTCTCCTTTGAAAGATATGTTCTGTATAACCTGATAGAAAGGGCTTTTTCTGGTATAGCATAAAAGCTAGTAATAATGGCCTCTCAGCTGTGGGGGTTCTATGAGTGCTGTTTTTTAAAAGAGATCAGAAGTAAATAATTGTAAGAAAATGCATTGGTTGTTTTTTTGGGTTTTTTTATAAAAAATAAAAAGTGGGAGTGATGCTGGTACAGGTGAAGAGTGTGCAGCGAGATGTCAGTTTCATATTCTGGAGGGGAGGATGTTAGACTGACCAACAGAGGTGAAGTCTCTCCAGCCCCAGTGCTTTCTTATGCTTCCCACCTAAAAAGATACAGCTGAAAAGATACGGCTTCCCAGCTAAAAAGATACAGCTCAGCCTTGCCATCCAGTTGATGTATACGTGCTGATCAGAGGGAAAATAATACTTATTCAGGTTTAAACCTGCTGTCATCTGTGAATATAGTTGTCGGAGCCCACATTGTTGGGCCCTAATAGCCCGTGGCAGTTTCTCCAGGGACCCCTAGATGCTGCCTGTAAGGAAAGAGAGAAATTAATCTGAAAAATACAAGATTTATGGGATGAATTAGAGGGGCACAAATCCACCAAACTAATATTATTAATTACAGTAGAACAGCTATAGAAACCTGTAGGTCTGTCTATATTTACACTGTTGATAAAAGAAACCCCTGCCACACTCAAACCTTTTCTTTACACCCCTCCTCCCTGCCCTCCCCCTCCCCCCCCCAAAAAAACCAACCCTCCCATAGAACAGGATAACCCTTTCCTTCCTCAGGATAACCAATCACAGGTTAACAATCACTATTAACAAAATTCTTAATTGATACTGGAGCACAAATTTTAATAATCACACAGCAGGATACTGACAAGTTAGACTTACGACCTGGACAGCCCAATCACAGGTTAACAATCACTATTAACAAAATTCTTAATTGATACTGGAGCACAAATTTTAATAATCACACAGCAGGATACTGACAAGTTAGACTTACGACCTGGACAGCAAACAGTTAACATTACTGGAATTACAGGAGCTTGTGCTGTGTGCCAAACTGCAAAAGCAAATCATTGTGAAAGGCATGTAACATCTTTTCGCTTTGCAGTTAAAAATCACCATGAAATTATCCTGGGTTTCGATGCCTTAAATAGTCAAACCTGCCATCTGCTTCTGCCTCATCATGTCTTCTCCTGCTGTATGACATAGACATATACATGCTCTTCAAAAACCTTGCTTTATTTCACTCCAACAGTAGATAATTTGTGCTTATCATCTACTGTCTACAGAGTAGACTGGATGAAGGACTTACATGGATAAACAAGGGGACAAGACTAAATTCTGTAATGTGTTTGGCCTAATTCTGCTTAAAATCTTGTCCAGAGCAATCAGCTTCTTTCTTTATATGTCAAGATGATACCAGCTCCCAAAACTGAGCAGGCAGAGATCTATGTAAAGGCTACTGAAGAGTATATGAAGCTATTGACTTAATCTGGTTACTTGCTAGACCCAAAAATCAAAACCAGGGAAAAGAGAGGATTCTTCCTTTCAGTTTTTAAGAGAGCTCTTTCTTTTGTGCGAGACTCTGCTGTACATCCACTGTGGTAATGGATGGTGAGGTGGTAAGTATTGTTGAGTTTTATTTCAGGATTGTATTGTTGGATCTAACAATATGTGTTAGTATGTGTCCCAGTCTATACTTCATATGTAAGTGATCCAGCTTGACTACTTGCCTTTCTCAAAATGTAGTCCCTAATAAGGGTGTGCGAGATGCCAGTGAACACACTGAGTTGAGATATTTGTCTTTATTTCACTTCTGCAGAATTGGGTATCAGGCATCTAATGCAACCAGCACACTGCTCAAGAGACATGTTGAGCTTTATATACAAAATATTAACAAAGAAGCAGCTGCCCAAAAGTACATGGCTGGTTACCTGTGCTTACACAACGAAAGTTTGGTTGTGCATGTTCTGACTTTCATCTAACTCATTATACTAAGGTGGTCCTATATTTCCATATAAAATCTCCTTCTAGAGGCATCGTTTTTAGTATTATAATTAGCTAAGATAACTAGAGGTTATATGGCTATTGTATTAGCCACCACCAAGATTTTGGTTAATTTCGTGTCTGGCTATAGAACCTGTTTGAATCTGTTTCAGACTATAGCTTGACCACACAGTGGATGCTACAACATTCTGTTCTTAGGGACTGAGCTCCATTCCTGTTACCATGGTCTCAAAACAGACCCGTCATGGTTGCCTAATTTTTTGTAAATTTTTGACTCCCTTTACATCAAAAATACCTGTTAATTTTGGAGAATGTTTCTTGGAAACATTTCTTTATAAATTCAGCATATGTATTACGGATTGAAAATTTAAGAACTTGCTGTTAGCAGGTAGTGTAAACAGTTCAGTGCAAATACATTTACATCCCTGGAAGTGTTTAAAAGACGTGTAGA
>NW_010410722.1:572-805 GCF_000710305.1 Buceros rhinoceros silvestris | reverse complement strand
GAAAGATGCCCCTAAGGGGATAATTAATTAGGGTAATTAACCCTTCTCAGGGCTAATTAACACCCCCTGGACTAATTAACACACCCAGGACTAATTAACAACCCCCCAAAACTAACTAACCCCCCTTGTGAAGAAGGATAATGGTGGTAATGTAGAAAGATGCCCCCAGAGAGTAATTAATTAGGATAATTAACACCATTCAGGGTTCATTAATAGCCCCAGGGCTAATTAAC
>NW_010410722.1:0-257 GCF_000710305.1 Buceros rhinoceros silvestris | reverse complement strand
CCCCTGGGCTAATTAATACCCCCACGACTAATTAACATTCCCCTGAGCAGGTAATTAACCCCCTGGATTGGGGCAGGGGAGAGAGGAGAAAAGGGGCAGGAAGCCACTGGGATGGGGGGTGGATTCCCAGTAACCCCCAGTGCTCCCAGTAACCCTCTTAGGGCCCTCCCAGTAACTCCCCCCAGGGCCCTTCCAGTGCTCCCAGTAACCCCCCCAGGGCCCTCCCAGTACTCCCAGTAACCCCCCCCCAGGGCCCT
>NW_010410721.1:0-691 GCF_000710305.1 Buceros rhinoceros silvestris | reverse complement strand
GGCCCCGCCACGTGGTTCGCCGCACCAGTGGCGGGGGGAAGATTGTCTGTCCACATCACCAAAGTTCGCAGCCCAGGAAAACTTCTCCTGAGCAAACCTTCCTTCCTTCCTTTTTGAGGGGGCCGGAAAAGGACTGGATGACCGAGGGCAGCACCCCGCCAAATCCCCATTGCGGAATCCGACTGGTTCTCCGAGGGAATGCTGGTAAACCAATTTCCCCGCATTCCGCGGAAGGCTCTGCTTCGAGCATCTGGAAACCAGTTTCGAGTTCCCCTTTGCTCCTCGGTCTCTGTTCACAATGATGCCGGGACTTCGGGCGTAGTGGTGAGATTCAGTCCGAGGTCCACCCGCGCCGGCAAATCGGCAAAGCGGAAAGGTCTACCTGCTTCGCAGAAGGAGTCTTTTGCTGCTTTCAGGGAAGATGGAGGCTGCTGCTGGACGCTGTTTCTCTCTCCGAAGAAAAGAGAGCTGTTTCTTGGCCCCAGGGCTGGAATCTCCAAAGGTGCTGTGACACGCAGCGCGGAACAGCTACGGCGCAAAGAGCGCTTCACGGAGAGAAAGAGCGGGGGGAAGCAGAGCGCCGTGAGTGTCTCAACACACCCCTTTTTATGCGCCCCTTTGCAGAGGCAGATTTCCCCTTCCCGGAAGCGTGGGAATTTCCCCGCAGCTCGCTGGGAAAGAGAAGGGGAAG
>NW_010410720.1:0-6925 GCF_000710305.1 Buceros rhinoceros silvestris | reverse complement strand
TCCCGCCCTGCTTCCCGCGGCCGGACATGCTGGCTTGTCCGCCTGCTTCTAAGAGCGGTCACCAGCAGTACGCAGCTACCAGCTGGAGCGCCTCAGCTATAGTCTCGCGGTCCTACCTCACCCTTTCGCTGATAGGCTGAGAAATAGGTCTTCTCCGGGCAGCCAATGAGGAGCTGAATCAAGTTCTGACCAATAAAAACCGTCTATATCGAATTTAGGCCTATAGTGGTGTACTGACCAATGAAAGCACGCAGACGGAAAACCATCATTTGCATACAGGAGCTATAAATACGTGGTACGCGGGCGCTCTTTTCCACTTTGCTTCTCGTCTACTGGCTGTGGGTTGGTTGGGGTGAGAGAGACGTGAGGTTGGTACGGTGTGAGAGAGACGCGCGTTTTCTGCCATGCCTGAGCCGGCCAAGTCCGCCCCCGCGCCCAAGAAGGGCTCCAAGAAGGCGGTGACCAAGACGCAGAAGAAGGGCGACAAGAAGCGCAAGAAGAGCCGCAAGGAGAGCTACTCGATCTACGTGTACAAGGTGCTGAAGCAGGTGCACCCCGACACGGGCATCTCGTCCAAAGCCATGGGCATCATGAACTCCTTCGTGAACGACATCTTCGAGCGCATCGCCGGCGAGGCGTCGCGCCTGGCGCACTACAACAAGCGCTCCACCATCACGTCGCGGGAGATCCAGACGGCCGTGCGGCTGCTGCTGCCCGGCGAGCTGGCCAAGCACGCCGTCTCCGAGGGCACCAAGGCTGTCACCAAATACACCAGCTCCAAGTAGAGCGCCTCGGATCATCAGTTTTAACCCAAAGGCTCTTTTAAGAGCCACTCACCTTCTCAATAAATGGGCTGTACAATCACATATAAAAAACCCGCAGCAACCAAAACCTTTAATTTTTTAGTGTGTTCTCTTAGTTTTGTTTTTAAGTGTCACTTAAGATTAATTTTTCTAAAGTAATGGTTTATAATTTTCTGTGTCAGGGAACATACCCAGATAAAGGTAACAAATGCCATGGTGTAACTGAAGTTTTTATATGCTAAGTTTTGGGAGTGTTTAAACATGTTTTCTTTCTAGGTGATTCTGTTTCTTTAATTATATAGTTAGTTTTCTTTTCAGATTGTGATATGTATGTTTTTCTGCAATACATCACTTAATTCTAGGTATGTTCACGTTACATCTGTTGTAACTTGAAGAGGGGAAATGGCTTCTGTAGTTGTCTAGTTAGGAAAGAATCAAAATTACTACTAATGGGAATTTACACGTGCCCAGTGTTGTAACTGCTATAACAACATCTACCACTTGATGGTGCTCAGTGTTCTCTGTTTTGTTTTGTGGGGACTTTTTTCAGCAGAAATCAGATGTTCAGCTCAGAGCACTGTACTTTAAAATAACTTATGTAGTTACAAATTACATTTCTCTTAAGCTGTTGCTAATAGCTCCGTGATTAATGCAATACAAAAGTTCTTTCTAAAAGTTACTTATCTTCTGCATTTTTTAAAAATAATATTATGGATGTGATTTTTACAGTAATTTGAATAGCTTCTCCCTATGACTGCCTTAGGCAGAGATATTCCCCTTGTAATTAAAAACACAAAGATTAATATTTTTTCATAGCCATCTGACATTTCCTGTATTTATCTCATTAATTGTATTAAAACTATAAAAAACCTAAGAAACTAGCCACTGTAGGATGACTTCAGAAATTATCAGTTTATCATACAGCTATTAATCAGCCCTAAGCAAACCAGTAGGCTTTCAGAAAAATTCAATCATATTCTTTGACCTGCATCTACAGCAGCATCTTATTAGCAAAGCCATTATCACCTTTGCAAAGGGGATTTGAATAATCCTGAATTCCAAGCATATTCTGTGGGCCTCTGAATACACTTAGTTCATAGAGGGACCACAGAATCACAGGAGTCAATCTTTCTAGTACTGACTGCATGCTGTTTGGTACTATAGAAACAGGCACCAGGTCTCTCTTAAATGTGCCACCAATTTATCAAAGTTAATTTCATCTTGAAGGCTGAAATTCAGAGTGGATTTCAGACATCCAGTGAGAAGAGGCATCCTCTGTACTCTTCCTTGGTAGCTTGCAACAGCGTTTAAACGTCTATTCTTCAAGTGCTTTATTACAAACTCTGAAATATAGTTTACGTATTCTGAGCCTCTGCATATGTCCAGTACCTAAAAAGATGATTTGGTATATTCCAATCTATAGTTTTTTGTGTAAGGAGTGTGTGTGACACTAAAATGGGACTCTAGAAAACAGCCTATACACAAGGTGCTCACATTTTGACAGTGATGATGATAATCAGAAGAATTTGTCAGGGACTATTATATGACTAATTATAGAGAATAACATCAAATTCAGTTATGTTATTAAAAAAGAGAGAGAGACTCTGGTTCAAACTACTGCTATCACGGGGTGGTCTTGTTGCCTGAGTTAAAGCAGGAGCTCAATGATGCCTTTTGGCCTCCCAGCTTGGGAATCCTTAAGCATTCTTTTTGCCTTTCCTGTCTTCGTATTCTCTATGCTGCACAATTCATTAACATAGCTTTCATAGAAATTTCAGATTGGTTTTCTTAAAAAAAAAAAAAATTATTTGAGTATGTGAAATTGTTTCTAGTCTCATGAAACTCTTCACAGAAAAGAAAATGTTGCTTATGATTGCCTCTTTCAGTCTCAGTATGAATGATAAGGCAATATTAGGGATCTATAATGTGAACATAACACTTCTACCTGCATAGACATCATCAGATCTGACTCTAACACATCCATCATTTTTCCATTAGTGCTGAGACCAAAGTCTCTGAAAAGACAAAAAAAAAAAAAAAAAAAAAATTATAACAGCAAGTCACCCAGAGTGCAATAGACCTGTAGACTGTAACTCACTAAAATATGAATCTTGCCTTGTAGGCTATGTAGGACAGTCAGTAAGCAAACTGAACCCAGGTACATCTGGAACACTAAAGCAGGAAGAGTAATTATAATAATTTCATTCCACAGGAGGATCAAGATTCAAAATTAATAAAGCAAATACGTGAGTATAAAAATCATATGACAGAATATTCTTCCATCACTTATGCGCTTTAATGTTCTTTCTTATTCATTTCAAAGCAGTGTTCTTCGTATTTTTAAATCAACTCAATCCAGATGACATCAGCCAGTAACAGTAAGACAACACAGTGTTCAAATAATTCATCCTGGAGGAGCAAGAATTATGCTGCTGCCACCTGGATCATGGTAAGATTTATGCGGATGTCACCTCATCAGGGCCTGGACCTAGGGTCCTGCTTGAAGAAGACAAGTCTTGAATCGGCTGAGTAAATAAACGGTTTATTTCTCTGATGTGCAGAGCTGCTCAAGCTGGGTGCTTCCAAAAGTGACCTCTACTGCAGATTGCACTCCCCCAGTTACACCTGCACCATCCATTGTCTGATCCCCAAGTCAAATCAATTCTTGTTGGTGATCTCTTGATTTCTTATTGGTTTTCTTCATCACTGGGTTAGCTGTCCTCTGAAGTTACCTCATTCACTTGGAATTGTTTCCTTGGTCTGTTTTCACTCTGCTTGCATGTGACAGCTTCAGATAGTTCAGTGATCGAAGCATCAGTTTCATCAGAAAGCTTACTCGCGGTCAGCTCTTGCAGCCTAAGGCTTCAATAACTTTAGCTTCTAGTGCTAAGCAAGACTATTAATCCCAACAATTATCAACATTGGGTATTTCTGGGTTTTACTGCTGTGTCTATCTTCAAAATACCTCTTTATTCACATCAACTGAAATACAGGGTGTATTTATTTTTTGTTATAAAAACATTTTTGTCAAAATACTCTTTTTTAAATATATGCCACCTTTTGTATATCAAATTAACAGAGTTACATTGCAGTTCAGTCCTGTAGTGAATAACCAGCCTTAAAGAATACTGAAGGTGAATCCAAACAATTACAATCCAGTTACAGATATATCTTATTTTTAATAGAATAATAAAGTTAGTAACATTCTTGGAAAGATTTACATCTTCTCTAAATCAGAATATCTACAGTAAAATTTACATTTATTAATCATCAAGTTTATAAAAATGAGCTTTTATTTCTACAAATGTGAAATACACCAGCTGGGCAAACAAGTAACTGTGTTCTTTAGTTAACTGACTGACAGTGAATCAGAAACACTAAACAGATGCCATGCACCTGATCCAAAACCTGAACAAATCACGTGCTGGTTATAGCAATTTTATACCACTTTCTGCCTTTTTTTTTTTTTTTTGATGGAGTAAATCAATATCTGTTCACCTACTTATGAAATTAAATTGTATTTCCTAATGCCCAGAAAATATATTTACTCAACACACAGGGCAAATTATTCCTATATTAGTTTTTCAGAGGCTTTCTTTTCCCATTTTAATAGAAAAGAATATATTTTAAAATAATTAGCATTGAGGAAGAAAGTAATAACAATAGCTAGGGAAAAAGATTTGGTCTTATCTTGATGTAATGCTTCTGGCAAGTAATGAAAATGTTCAGACTGCAAAGGAAAAAAATGAGTCTTTGGGCTCCAAACTCCTGGTCTTGGGATTGTGGTTGAGGCACAGAGCAGTTCAAGACATGACACAAATCTCGCTGGAAAAGAGGGCTGGAAGTAGAGGGAGATGCAGCTGGAAGGAGGGAGGAATATTACAATGAGCAGGGGCAGTTCATTCCTCCAGGACTGGGGTCACAGAACCAGAGGCCTATGTAAGAAGAAAGAGGGTTTTTTTTCGTTTTCTTTTGGGTTTCTTTAGTGGCTGCAAAGGACTAAATTATTTGATAGTATGTCCTGATGGACACAGTCTTCCAAGGGCATTCCTTGTCAAAAGTGATGCTGAGTATTAATCACAAAGGTTCTTCCCTTCATTTTTTTTAAACTCAGGAAAGCTCAGGAAGCAATTTTAGACACACTTGCATTTGAAAACTAGAAAATTAGTAGTTCATGTATGAAAGGAGTATCAAGACAGCTTGGAATTTTCATTACCAGTAAAATCCACAACTTTTTGGTACTTGTAGTCATGTACTTGCATGTAGATTTTATACTTGAAAGGGTCATGGGAAAATGGATGAAATAATTCCAAAAATAACAAGAAGGAATATATGGAGAGTTACAGCTGAAATTTGGACTTCAGACAGAGTAAAGGATTTGCACTAACTTTGTGCAGCAGCAGAGGTATGAAGAAACGCATACAGTGAATACAGTGAAATGCATACATCTGCATCTCATTTTCTTTTTGTAGCAAGTAGCAGCCACTGCAACGCTAAACAATCTGAACACTCCACATGACAAAGGCTTGGGTTCGGGATTTTTTGCGTTGTTTTTTTGTTTGGTTGGTTGGGTTTTTTTACTGTGGTGCTTAAGATCTTTACTCATGCTGCTTAGAAAAGAAGACAAGAATAACCATAGGAACGACACAGACGAAATATTTCTGTAGAGCAAAAGACGTCCTTAAATAGGGCTGCCTCCTCCTCTGCTCCAAGCACCAGCAGACCGGACTGACAGCATCACAGGCAAACCCAAATGTCTGTGTCTGGGCTCAGCTGAGCTGACTCAGGAAGCCCAGACAGTTTATCTGAATGCCTTCCACTCCATACATGCTGGAGCTTTTAAACTCTGCCCTTTAAAATCGCTGGTACAAATCCCATGGAAGAAATTAAATAGTCACATGGGTGTAAGCCATATCTGAGCATTTACTGACGTGACAAAAAACAAATGAGGGTTTCTAAAACGTTGATAATTGGATTAACCCTTTTCATAACACTGATACGTCTTTAATTATTTTTTCATTTTTACAGTGTTTTCCACCTGAGAACGTTTGCGTGAAAGACCAAATTTCACAGCAGAAAATGGCACAAAGTATAAACAATGGGAGATCAGGAAGATTTAGAAGAATTGGGGTTTATTCAGTTCAGATAAATACCATAAATAATGTGGACTCTTCCACCGACGCTACAGGTTTATTTTTACAATGAAAAAGTTAAAAATAATTTAATTGGTGAAAAAGTGAAAAGAAAATAGCTTGTTTCTGGATTTAAAAATCCGAAGCCCTGCTCTGCCTTTCCCAGAGTTATCCGGCCCTTTTCTTTACCTTCTCCCCGCTGTTCCCATGTGCCTCTTGCAGTGCGGGAGATTTGGAGGACGCCGCAGAGCCGTGTAGCCTGCTCGGCCTCCAACACCGGCAAAGCATTCATGACGTCTGTATTGTCCTTTTCAGCCCAGCTCAGCTTCTCTCCTTACTCCGCTTCTCAAACCATGCCGTGTTACACTGCACTCCCTCCTTCTACTCGTCCTCAATACACCCCGGGTCCCTCCTTCTCTTGGAGGCGGATGACGCCTTAAAACCTCGTTTCTGGCACCGGCGCGGAGAGCAGGAAAATGTCTGCTTGCCACGGCCGGACCAACAAACCCGGAAGGTTTCATCTTCGCTGGAGAAATGAGGGGGCCTGGGGGGGGGGGTCTTTCCGCTTCGTTTCCACCACCCGCTGCATTTACGCAGCGACGAGATAACTCGGCTTCAGCCTGAGCTCTTCTCCGTTAAGTACCCAAATCAAACTCATGGGATTAGATCACACAGTAAAGCAAATACTGATCAGTAGATATTAAAATCCCGGAGTGTTCTGGGGTTTTTTTGTTTTGTTTTGTTTTTTTTTTTCTTCCTTCGCTCAAGGAATAAACGGCATAAAGAAGAAAGAAACAAATTCACACGTAATTAATTAGTTTCAACGTAGAACCAGTTTTTCAAACCAGGTGCCGTTGTGCGGTCCGCCGCTCAAAACGGCCCACGTCCCCCCCTTTCCTCAAGCGCGATGCGTGAAGAGGGGTGTGCAGAGGCGGCTGCCCCGTCAACGACCTGCACGGGAGCGGCCCGGGAGCGGGACCCGCTGGCTTT
>NW_010410719.1:0-852 GCF_000710305.1 Buceros rhinoceros silvestris | reverse complement strand
CGCATCCCTCCACCCCTGTCCCCATCTCTGTCTGCCCCCGTGCCCGTCCCTGCCTGGAGCGGGTGCTGGGCGCGTCTTTGGGGGCAGATGTGTGTGGTTTGGGGTGAATTTTGCAGCTAAGCCTTGAATATAAAATACCCCGATCTGTACCCGTTCACGGGGAGGGGTCACACTCTGCCCAGCATCCCACTGTTGTGACGCAGCTCTGTCCCCACGGGTGACAGGAACCCCTAAAAGACGATACCCGGACCCAAAAGAAGCGCTGGCAGCAGCCACGCCGCTCTGTACGATCTGACACCACCAAAGATCACGCTGGTCACAAACCACTTTAATCCCTAAAGCTGCTCAAGACCGGGGAGGGCTCCCAGTGTGACTAACAGGATCAGGCATCTGCTGAGCTGGGGAAGAAACGCTCGTGGTCGGCGGCAATAATACGGCTCTAGCGGGTCCAAAATACTTCGATTCCAGGCTGTTTTCCAGCAGAATATTGTCTCACAGAAAGGGTGACCGAGCGGTGGGGGTCGGGTGGTTTGGGGAAGGTCACGGCGGGAAGGAAGGAGCAGAACTGGGGGCCAGGCCGAATGTGCCCGTAAACGCATTGCTTCACCACCTCAGCTCCTGCGGGGCTCGGAAAAACGTGCTGCTCTTTATATCCGTATTAATATATAAACTGAATTAAGCTGATGGCAAACGCGGTTCCCCGCTATGAGGGCGGAGGTGACACAGAAACAGGTACACCCGCAGCAGGTCCCTGCACTGGGGGCCCCGCGACGCGGAGCCCTCAGAGCGGTGACAGCGCGGTGACAGCGCGGTGACAGCGCGGTGACGCCGTCACCCCCCGCCCTCCCCGCA
>NW_010410718.1:477-2603 GCF_000710305.1 Buceros rhinoceros silvestris | reverse complement strand
CCTCACAGATTTGCAGCTACCCCATCACCAGGTTTTGGCAAAGAGCATCTCTGTCATCGAGCCTGCCCATGCACCGGCAGCATGCCAGTGTATTCACGGTGCAGAATCCACCCCTTACCTGGCGGGAGCTCCTGCCACTCACCGGGCTCTGGTAGACCAAGGCTTGGCAGGGGCCGCGGCAGGCACCACCACGCAGGGGCAAGACCACCTCTGCATCACCAGCGCCCGGCACCGGGCTCCAGACAGCCCAGCGCACCGAGCGCAGGTCACCCGCCTCGCCGTGGGCACTGCCAGTCAGGGCCTGGGGGAAAAAGGGGGGAGCACAGTGAGCATCGGGCACCCACAGCTCCACCTCGCTGCTGAATCCCTCGACGGCAGGAGGGGGAGCGGGTGCCACCAGACCGACACAGGCTCTCATCTCCTGCAGAAACTGCTCCAGAGACATCCCACTTTCCAGCGCCTTATTTCTGGTTTTGAACCCATTTTTCCCCCCCAGCTCTGATCGCACCTTTCTGCTCCCAGCCCTCTGAGGAGCACCAGGAGGGGCACCAGTGCTCCTCTGATGAAGGACACGTCAGTTCCCAGGGTGGGGTGCCAGGATGGCGAGTGAAAGAGCACTGAGACAGCTTGCAGGTTCCCAGGTTTGCTTCTCCTCCCGCCAGCAGCACCACAGGCAGAACCGGTGCCTTCCTACGTGATTTCAGCTCCCCAAGGCTGACCACAAACCCGCAGCCAACCCACGGCCACATCTGCACGCAGCTACAGATCACACTTTCTCCCTGAACACCCCGCTCCACCCTGCCCACACGGGTACTCTGGGTTTCCTTGCACTTACCCGTGGGTCAGCGTAATAGAACGCTGATATCATTCAAAAGCACAGCACCGTGCTTTTCAAAATTAACAGGGTTTTCATCCCTTGTATGTATTTAGCATGGTAGCAGTGGCAAAGACACCGCCACCCAGCCCAGGGGCTGTAACCCCCTCCCTCGAGCAACATTAGGGGAGGTATGTGTGACCCCCACCCCTGGCAGATGGGGAAAGCAGCGTCAAGGCTTCCACTCACCCGGGTCCGTCCGCAGGCTCCCCTCACAGCGAGGAGAGGTGCAGAAGCAAGCCAAGAGGTCTCTACCAGCACCCGCAACCGCCCTCGCAGCCTGCTAATTAGGGCGGGGAGGACGAGGCGACGGCTCAGCAAGCGGCTTTGGGATTAACCGCTGCGCCCCAGGGCTGCGCCACGGGAAGCGGCTCCGTGGCCAGCCCGCCCAGTGCTCCCAGTGCCTAGCACAGCCAAATAGATCCATGTCTGGATCCCCCAGCCTCCGGGTTGGGTTCCTTGGGGTTCAGCTTTTCACAGGAGCTGAACCCACCACAATTTCTGACAGCAAGGCTCAGCTTCTCCTCCCCCTCAACACAAATCCCTTCATCCTGGCACGCGCATCCCACTTTAGAAATACCCGTTTCCCCCTACCCCGTTTTGCTCTGGGCAGCTCTAACGCAGAGGACACTCGCCGAATCTTCAAGGAGCACCTTAGCGGGATGACTGGGGCCTCCTAACGGACCCGCAGCCATCGATTCGGCCACGCTCCGAGCCGATGGCAGCAAGAGCACAGGGTCTCTGGGGGAGGACCGGACGCTCCTGAGCTGGGTTTAACCACGGCGAGGTTAAACTGAAATACGTGACACCGATCGGTAATTAGGCATTGGCAAGCGTGGTCTCTGCAGTCAGTAGAGACTTCTCCTGGCTTTAAGGCCGGAGAACATCAGGCTGAAGCTCCCAGAAAAACCTCAGCGTTCAGAAAAAAATAAAAGAGCGGGAGGAGTTAACTTCTTTTCAGCATAAATGCTAAATTCTAAAGAAAAGCCTTTTTAAAATTAATTTTTAAATTAAAAAAGGCTGGAATTTTCCAAAGTAGCTGGCTGGAACACTGTGGGACTGCTGCAGGCTAGATTTCTCCATATACACAGCGGAGAAACGTAACCACGTGTAATTAAAATGATTCAATACGGCCATTTGTAGGATATTTTGTGCAGCACTGCAGAAAGCACCTGGACACTTTGCAGGGCTGTTCATTAGCCTAATGAGCCGCTGCGTCTTGGGGGGGTGTGACGGTGAAAGGGGGGCAGAG
>NW_010410718.1:0-248 GCF_000710305.1 Buceros rhinoceros silvestris | reverse complement strand
ACCTGCCGCCGAGCTGCAGAAGACGTACTCCAGCTGGAAGCAGACCCCGAACGCCGGGTGAGGGACCATTTCACTGAGATGGATGCGGCTCCTCAGGACCAGGGCTTGACCCGCACCCCTGCGCCGGGATGGAGAAGTGGCTGTGGGTGCTGCCAGGGGAGAAGCGGCACTGGCAGAGGAGGGTGCCCCCCTTGCCGGGCTCCAGAGCCGGGCACCTCCAGGTAGCCACCCTGCGCCGCCTCCGCCTC
>NW_010410717.1:23829-28757 GCF_000710305.1 Buceros rhinoceros silvestris | reverse complement strand
AGTTCCCGGGGTGGTTCCCAGCGAGTGGTTTTCTGCGGAACGTGTTTTTCTCATCGCGGGCCGGTTTCAGGAGTTAATCGTCTCCCAAAAGGCTATTTCCAGCTCTAGAATTATGAGGGCTTTAAAGCAGCCGGAGCCCGCGTTTTCCTTTACCTGCTGCAAGGCCAATACAATCATGTTTCATTCATAGTTTATGAAGTCTGAAAAACCACTTGATGAAATTACAGTCTGCCGATACCACACGTGGTATATTTGTCCACGTTCCTTCTATAATCATTTCAATTTATGACTTGTACTTAAGAGTCATTTTCCTGTACATGTGTTCTTCATAAATACCGGTAGATCGCAGCCCGCGCGGGCACGGGAACCACACATCCACACTCATTTCTGGGAAGATAAATACGCCTTTTACATCCACAGTGAAAAGCCGGAGTTTTCACTCGACCAAAAAGAACGTATTTCAGGATCACGGAACAAAACGGTAGCTCTCCCTCACGCTCTTTATGTGTGGTGAGATGAATCATCCTACACCTGAACCTCACTCAACTTCCCCTATTGATGGTAACTTTTACCGATACACTGAAGCATATGGTCTCCAACCTTTCAAAGGAAAAAAAAAAATATACATATATAGACTGGGAAAGGATTATAAATTATCTTTTTAAGAAAAAAATAACACCAGTTTTTTGTGAAATATTTTAAATGAAATCGTCCACGACCTATTGGATTTTGCAAATGTTAACTTTCTGTAAGGAAAAAGACCAGTAGTACCAGACTAATTATGTATTTTATCATAGGCAATAGGCTATTTAAAAGAAGCATTAAATTATTTCACTAACTTAAACGCTACCATAAAGAAAAAGGGGTGGGGAGGGAGGGGAGTGGAGAAAGACAACAGAGGATGCAGTAGGTGGAGAGAAGAGATTGCAGGAACCTTCGTTTACTGCCTGGACCACTCACTAAGTCAAATAATGACCCACATTTTGTTTCAACAAAATTAAGATACCCATCTTGAACAACCCACTGGGTTTTGGTTTTAAGGATGTGCCAGGAAAGGTGGTTTATTCCAGGCCTGCGGGATGGAAGCGGACTCTTCATCATTTTTTTGGTTTTTAACATGACGCCTGGCTCACAGCGATCCTCAGGGCTTGTCCGGACCACAGCGTAAGCTGTTCTTTGAGATGGAGAATGCCAGAAGAAAAACAGCTCGGAGCTCGCAACAGCTCCCAGTGCTCAAGACGAAGCTATTTAGGAGTAAAGCTGCTGCGTCTGAGTTCACTTAGACGTGGAAGAAAGGTGCCTACTCACTGTAAGCAACAGTGCCAGGACTCACAAACTGGACGATAAATTGGAAAAAAAGATTTTGAAGAGCTTGGAAGTAGCTCGCAAGTCACAGAGAATTACTGAGCCAGTACCCAGAGCCACAGTCATCCAAGCTATTGCAAGCAGTAGAAGCAGCTGACATTCATCTACCACAAACTCTTTTACACCCAACAGGGAAGTTCCTGAGCTACCTTCAGGTCACCACAAGCTTTTCAGAGATTGATGATGCACATACAAGAGCAGGGCTGCAGTCGTGGATGAGATATGAAGGGAAATTTTTACTCATCTGAAAACAAACGTAGAAACTGGTTCCATTTCACCGTAGGTAGCTCTACCCTCTCTCAAAAAGCACAGCTAAACTTAATTTTACAATACAAAGCACTATCTTCACTGTTCCTAACAATGCACATTCCATTTCAGTTTACCCGTCGAGCAGATCAATCTTGCTGCAGCATCTGCAGAGGACTAGAAGTTCTCAAGTCCTTTTAAATAAACAAAAAAACCCCACCCCAAAACAAAAAGCTAAGCTGCATTCCCCCACTGCCCTCCCCTCAACAAACCCAAAAATTTACCTCCACTCACTAGAAACCTGTGAGGTTAAAATTTAGCAGAGAGGAGGTTTGTGTTTTGATTTTTTGGTTGGTTTTTTCCAGTAGGAAAAGCAGGAAAATTAAAGGAGTGGGCAGGCTTGACTAAAAGCTTAGAGAACTATATTGCAAGTGTGAGACATAGGAAGGTTTGGTAACCCTGGAAGAGTTTAGATTGCAAGCTTTGTTGGTCTAGTAAACTCCTTTATTTTGGGTTTGTAAATACCTGGAAAAGTCAAAGTCTGACCCATTAAATGGCTCATAAAAAACCCAAACAAAACAACCAGCCCAAACACACACGTAGCAAAGATCCCAAGAAGAGAATTTGGGTCTCTCAAGCAGGTACTCCATGGAGACTGCTACCACACGGGTTTGTTTACAAACTGTGCAGAGAAATTACAACAGGCACAAAGAACTTTGAAGTTCCAGCGCTAAACAACATGTCCGAATTTATTTTATCTCTACAAAAAGACTTGCTCAGAATACACCAGCCATCAGACAGCTAACAGCACGAACCCCTACACTGTGGTTTAATCAGAAGCAAACAGTGAATTCCGTTATTACAGCAGCCCTAGAACATCAAGAAGGATCTTCACCGCCTGTCTCTCTAAGGTAGCAAAGACTTTCATAACCTGAACCCAGGGACACAGCGCACAGCCGAGGAGAAAGCACAGACGAGGCTCTGCTAGAGGTGAACTGATTGAGGAGACACGGGAATTAGCAGCAGATGAAATGCTTCTGCTGTACAAGCGAACATTATTTGGCCCTACAGCTGAGACGAGGGTAACTGTTCCATTAACGCTGCTTGCAAAGCAGTGAAATCTAGCTCCCTGTATCCCCCCCAGTTATACATACTGTACAGAACTGGTTAGGAAAGTAGAAGTACTTAGGAGCACGTGAGGAGGAGGATGAACTGCCTGCTGCCACTAATTACACCTCCACAACCAGTGTTTTACAGCACCTTTCAAATTACTAAATCCGATCACAAAGCACCATCCGAAAACCTGAAACAGGTAGATGTGACTCCTCCTTTCCTGCCCTGCTCAGCACCTGAAATCCTCGTCCCTCTGCGTGTTCAGACAACAGGGATCCCCGATCCCGTACAGCTCTCCACGCTACTCAAAACCCACAGAGAGAGTAACTAAGCAGGAGAGATACTGGGACCAGCTCCGTCAAGAGTTGTCTGCAAGGCAGCAGCGACAGCAACAGCTGCCAGCCGGATACTGTCACGGGACCGTCAGGAGCCCCAGCCTGCTCTGAGCGCCCAGGTAAGCCAGCTGCCACCTCCCCTGTCAGACCCACCAGTCACGGGCCTCTCGCAGAAAGCTCACGCTATAGCACGGGCTGCGCTCTCAACCTATTCGAAAGCTGTTGCTGCCAAAATCCCTAAGTATTTAGTAAAAATTAAGATTTTTAGCATCCGTCTTCCTCCGCATTTGTGTTTGATTTGTGGCAACTTGTAAAATAACTTCTTAGTGAAGGTTTTGTTGAACAAATCCTACGCCTCAGACTTGACAACATCAGAACAGGGAGTATCTATTTTGATACCTACATTTTCAGACACCTGCATTTATAGAAGCAGCAGTTAGGTGTTGCTTACACACTCTAGTAACTCTTCCCAACACCTCCATATAAAATGGATTTTCTTTAGAAGGGATGAAAGATCCTACAAACCAAGAATTTTTATGTATCCATAATCTTTTTAGTAAATAGTAATTGAAGAATTAGGTAAAAAACACCAAGAAAACCCAACAAAACCACTTCAATATCTGTCTGCTTAAAAGGAAAAATTCCCCTATTCTTCGGGGATCTGAAGCTTGTAAGCAGCATCGCACACAGCAGGGATTATTACATTTCCTCACGACATCAAGATGCTCTCCTAAGAAACAGGCTAAATCGCTTTTTCTGACTACAATGAACACGTAATTCAATTTATTTCATCTAAACCAGGAGAGCCAGCTCCGTGCTATCAGCCTGGTCTGCAAATAGCCCTTGTTGATAATCTGGGAATTCAAGATTATTGATACGGCCATGCCATACTACTCTAACTGAGGATGTACAGTTAATTCTTCATGTCCCACACCCATTCCCTCTGTCTTCCTGACAAGGACAAACCCAAGCTTCCTCTCACACCTTCTAAAACACTGCAGTAACAGCTTTAAAGTGGGAGGGAATTTACAGGTAAGGACCAGAGCAGTGCTATCAAAGTCTTTTTTTTTCCAGAGCTGAAGCCAACTAAAACAAGTTTAAAGGCAGAGTTTCATTCGAGAGGGAAGGAGGAAGTATACATCAACAAAGCAGCGATGCAAGGAACATCTACAAGATAGAAATCTGTATAGCGCCTCTATTTCAAACCTGTGACGGCAATATAGTCCTATCCTTTATGCTTTGCTAGAAAAGTGGTGTCCATCTGTTATTTCACAGCCACACCACCTTTATAACTGACACAAATGAAACCAGGCTGCAGAACACACTCTGGAATATTTGTACAGTGTGGAGAACTCGAGTGAGGATTTCAGGGTTTACCTTAAACTCTGCATTTCGCTGGAGCCAGGAGGCTGTCCAGCCCCTTTCCCCTTCTTCTTTTTGACCTGACTTTGACTGAATTCAAAACCAGGTAACTACTAATTCATCCATTTAAATTCATTTCCCATTTTGGCTGCACCGTACAGAAGCTCCTGAATCTGAGAGCCTTGCAACTAGACTAATACCAAACAACCCAGCCCCTTAAACCATCCGCAGACGCTCACTCCTCTGCTGTTTGTCCCTGAACTTCAGAAGTCACGAGCTGGCTTCCCCTTGATCCTGGCCTGAGTAAAGCTCCACGTGCAGAAGACAGGCTGGGCAGGCTTCTCTCCGAAACGCTGCGGAGCCGCTTACCTGACACCTCCGTGCATGTTCTCAGTGCTCAGCTAAACCGATGAACTATTTACGACACGGGAGTTGCTGACAACCGAGCACACAACTGAGACACTGCGTTGCTCACGTCTGTTACCCGTCAATGAAAACATTCATGCT
>NW_010410717.1:8470-23743 GCF_000710305.1 Buceros rhinoceros silvestris | reverse complement strand
TTCCTGCTGCACGGAGTCCTCTCCTTGGTCACTGTTTCATTCACTCCACGGTTTTCAAGAAGGCAACACATCTCATGGGCACGGAGCTTCTCTCCTCGCTCCGCACAGAACGTGTGGCAGCTGCCCTGGCACAGAAAACCATCCTGAGGTGTGTTACGTCTCTGGTAAGCAACAGAGCTCTTTTCCCAAAAGGCAAACGATCGCTCCTATCAGCAACTCTGTAATACTTTATTTCTTCATTACCACTTCCTGCCAACATCAAGCTAATAAATGCACGATCCCCAGCTCGAAATCGGTGGTTAAGTTACATATTCCGTATTAGCTGGGATCTAGGGGCAGAGGGGGGCTAATCTGACAAACACACAGAAACCCTGCTTGCAGGAGAACGAGCATTAGCACTTTTAATGTGCTCTGGGATTTCAAGTTGAATGTATGAACCACTTAAAAAAAATAGCACTTTACAGTAATTTTCAACTCGTTGCCTAACATCCACCTCCTAAGTGACTATCATCAAAACACAACCATAACACTGGCGAGAAATTAATATTAAAACCCTTCAGTGAGATCACAGAAGTCCTCAAAAAACAGCCCAAGTTGTCAGAGCGCACTTCTCCCCCACGCTGAGCAGCAGTCAGGTCCTGGAAATAAAAGCTTTGTTCAATTACAAAAGTGGGCGATAGGTACGTTTCTCATTTACACGTATAATTTTGAAATCCAAACCAATCTGACAGTGTCTAAACAGATTTTAAAAGCCAGCACCAAATAGCTCCACATGGAAGACAGACTCAATCAGAAAAAGAGAAGCTCCTCACTCTGCAAGACAACTTGCCTAGCAAGGGACTGCACTCTGACAATCTCACCAGTGTCACTTGAGAGAGCAACAGCCCAGCGATCTGTGAAAGGGATAATCTCGGCAACGGCGGGATGGGAGAAGTGCTAAAGACAAGAGTAGCCTAAAATAGCAGTCGGAAGATGAGCAGCAGGCATCTGCCTGCCAAAGGAGAAGACACCTCACGGGGTAAAGCTCCCCAGCGCCTGGGCCGAGAGCGATGACCACTCCAAAGTTTCTTAACGCCTCCCTTGGCTCCCTGCTGCTTCTTACGGGTTGCCTATTTTTGTCTTCACGAATAAGGCTTCAGCTATTTCTCCCGCTGCCTGCTGCAAGTTACCGTTCAGCATCGCTCTACGCTCCCGAGCCCATCACAGACCGACGCAGGGGCAGCTGCCACGGAGGACAGGCTACACCACCGCGTACGCAACCAAGGGGAGCAAACACATCTGTCTCAAAGAAACGAAAATGCACCTAAAGAAGTTCTTCCAAGACAGGAGAAATGCATGTGTTGCATGCCAAGTTTGAGAGGAAAGGAAAATAAGCGTGTGAGCCATTTTCTCCAAACCCACAACCCGCTAATTCCCTGGGTCAGCGCGGTGTCTGGTCCTTCAACGTTTCACTCGGCTCAGCAGATGAGGAAACAGTCGCACCAGAAGGGCCTGTAACAGATGGAAGCCAGAGCAGCTGGAGAGCAGGGAAATGTCTGTGCGGGCGTGGAGCGAGGGGGTGGGGGCACAAAGCCCATCCCCGCTCCCGAGCTTTAAAGCTGCGTGCAGCCATCGTGCCGTCCTGCAGACTCAGCCCACGGATCTGCTGGGGAGAAAGGCAAAGGAAACAGTATGTGGCCGGATGATTTAGTGCTTCCCGGACTTGCCACCAGGAGAGCAACTCTGAGCCGTGCAACACGGAGCTGCAAGCGCTGGGTGCGAGCTCCTCGGGGGAGCGGCAGGGAGCGGAAAAGAGCGAGCTGGGCATTTGCCTTCTTCTTGGAAAGTGCAGCAGATGAGGAGCTGCCAGCTCCAGAAAGCCTAGAACTGGAACGTTGAGGAAGAAGACAAAACTACACATGAATACTGGAGAAATGAGTAAGGGAGCAGCAGATGAATGAAGACAAAAACCGAGCAAGGTTTGAGGGATTATATTGTTGATTTTTTTTTTTTTTAATATTTTCATAGAATCATGGAACCATCTGGTTGAAAGAGACCAGAGAGGCCCAGGAAAACATTTTTAAAGAGGAAAAAACAAACGTGGTAGATGAGGAAGGATAAAAAGTGAAGAAAACCCCCGACATACGGTACAATTATTCCACTCCGGTTTAGAGTCACAGCTTTACACCACCTGCGCAGTTAATAACTGTATTAAGTCATACACAATGTCACCAGTACTTCTCTTCTCAACTTAGTTAACAATATACTAGAGAAATACGTCTAACGGGGTTTTCTACACGTTGGAAAGACAACTGACTGCCCATGACTGAGACTTCCATCCCCTGGCACAGCCTGGACAGCAGCCTACCTCCCGTTCCCAGGGGAGGGAAACAGACCAAGCCCTGGAAAAAACCAGTTTATAAACACAAAGATTGGGGTGGGGGGTTTCCCCCCTTGTTTGTTTCTTTTAATCCTGGTTGGAACTACCTTCTGCAATCCTTTTGGCTCCTCAAGTCAGGAGAGGAGGAACTAAACTGCTCAGCGGGTAAGACGGAAGTCCTCCTATGAGAGCAGCAGATTAGTGTTAACCCAGATAACGCAAACAAGGTCAGTCCACGCTTGTCAAGGCACACAGAAGTACTCGATTATAGATATATATGTATACATAAAACTGCGCTTTACCTGGCTGCCAACTAGAATTAGACTTTGAACATTGATTTTCAGCAGCCGTAAGCAAGTGCAAAATTGACAGGGACAGGGCAGTGGAGGGTTTTCATTTCTCCTCCTGAGTTATTCCTGTTCCGAACCACAAGACAAGATGCTTTCGTTCCACTGCTTACTCCAAACAACGCAG
Organism: Buceros rhinoceros silvestris; assembly: GCF_000710305.1. Lineage (NCBI taxonomy): Eukaryota > Metazoa > Chordata > Aves > Bucerotiformes > Bucerotidae > Buceros > Buceros rhinoceros. The sequence goes on along the minus strand of NW_010410717.1, from coordinate 20,910 downwards.
GAAAACGTTTGGGTGCGGCTGATGCCAGAGGTGAGCCGATCTAACCCTGAGTTGCCATCTGAAGGTCGCCATCGTCTCAACAGCAATGACAACACAAGGGAGAAGCCAGAGCGGGAGAGCTGATTTTGAGCAGCACAGCCCCTCAGATCAGCTCACTGCGGTACTACTCACCCAGACAGCCTTCAGGCCACAGCCAGGCGGGTCAACGCCTTCGCCTGAGACGCCCAGCGATAAAAAACGAGCCAGGCATTTGCTGTGCAGAAAGAACACGAGAAAACGGTGTCTGCTGGTGTGACTTCCGGAGGGGACACACACACACACCCCCCCCCGCCAGGAATTCTAATCTGATCAAATACATGAAAAAATATTTTGTGTCTGATGGATCAAATGCACCATCGAATCAACACCAAGTGCCACACGAAGCCTGGAAAGTCTCACAGTTACCACTAGCTGCTCCTGGCTGGAAAGGAAAATTGCTGACTTGGAGTTATCTCACACCCACGTACGGCTCCGGTGAGGGATGTGCAGATATTCTGGGATCCAGCGTTAGAATTTCTTTTAGACAGATGTTCTATCACTGTGATTGAGGAAAATAAGCGCCATTTGTGAATACTAAGGATATTTGTCAAGAGAGTCGAAGAACAGGTTTGAGTTAAGACATTCCGAAAGCAATTAATCCACAGTGCTCAAGGACTGCCTCCAGCAGCCCAAGCCAAGCACAGGCCCTCAATGAACCGCTGTGATGGATAAACACGCTACTTAAAAGGAGGATATTTCATCCACATCCATCCAACACCTAGCAAGCCTTCTGGACACAGAGAGTAAAACTTCCTTCGATTTCCCCTAACACTTCCCCGGCTCACGCTGTCCGCAGTCCTCCCTAAATCCCCGCACGACAAGTCCATTAGCATAAGACTGGGTTTTGCAAATTCTTTTTTTAAAAACCATATTCACCACGAGAATTTTTAAATACATCCCGCTATTTGGGACACTTTTGTTCCAAGAGCTGACCATTACAGACTATTTTCTAGATACGGCAGGACAAATTCCTTCCTGTCTGAGAGTTTCCATGGTAATAAAAGTCCCCTTTAAACACATTCACGGTGGTTTGGGCAGGCCAAACAGGCAGCCTTTGTACTGAAAAGCTCCCTCTTTGTACTCCTCTGTGCTGATCCTGCACAAACTACCCTAAAAGTGTATTTTAGTGGAGGCAGAGTAAAACGAAGGCTCGCATCAGTTTCACACGACAACTGTTTATTCCGCAGCACAGACACAGTCCTCTGGAAGATTCCCTTCCCAAAGAATTTCAAGTGGCTGGAGAAGGCAAGCTGCAGGAGGGTCTACAGCACATTTCAGACCTGACCGGAGCAACTTTGCCACTTTCACTAATAAAAAAGATGAACTGCAATGACCGTCCTCCTTTTTCCTTCCCTCCCCCTGCCAGGCAGGAGGGAGATCTGCCACGGAAAGGGATGGAGAGCGCAACCAAATGTGTGGTTCAAACCGCTGTTTGCAGGAATATTTGGAAACAAAAACCGGTTTCAGGATGTTCAAACCTCCCTTTGATTTCTGTTTATTCACATCTGTACTCTGAGACCTTTAAGCGCTAGCACCAATTCTGGCACATTTAGGGCTTGCTGCAGTTGGAGCATTTCTGTGTTAGGTGTTCACATTTCAGTAAATCTCACAGTATTTCAGATTAGGAAAGATGTTTGCACTGCTACCACTACAGCAGATCTTCTACAGATGCTGGACCAACTCTACAGGCAAGGGATTCTCTTGAAGAACTAAATCATTAAGCATAAACACACAACTTCAATTCACTAGGAAAGATTTCAGCCCCCTTTAGATTTTTGTCTCTGTTTCCTCATCAAGTTTGTTCACTAGTTTTCAAACCCCAGTTTAAAATTGTGGAGGGCAGACCAGGAACATTTTCAGCCAAGCGGATTGAACAGAGAGGTTTGAGGAAGGCATGTTCCGCAGAGCTCTCTGGACCCATAAAACCAAGCTGTAGCTGTGACTTTCTGGAGAAGTTTTCTGGCGATCAGGGTGGATAGAGAAAAATCAGAAGACAGCAAAGTATTCATGAAATGCCTCTCAAAACACCCGTTGTAGGAGCTCACTGCCTCCTTGCAACTGAAAAATTCTGGTTTTCGCCAAAGCAAGAGCAACAGCATTTATTTTTTTTCCAATAGAAAATTTCAACTCGGGGAAAAGAAACTGAACAGAATTTGTTTTGGTTGCCAGCAAAACCTGGTCTATCGCTTTTGTTGAAACTAGTCCAATTTAAACAAACATCAGTGCAAGATCCCACATTTCTCCTGCTAGCAAATCTTATTAAGGATACTTCCCACCAACACATGGCATTGCTCAGTTATTAACACCACCACCACGCTCACGGATCGTTTGTAGTAAATCCATCCACTGCGGCTATGAATCCATCTCCTTGAAGGGATGCAACGTGTTAGACGGTTTTCACTGCAGGCTGTAATATTTCTGAGTATGTTTAAATTGCCCTCAAATTATGCTTTATCAAGCCATCGAGCTGATTGTAAGATAACAGAATATAATCAGGAAAGGTAAACTGTAGCCTCTATTTCTTACACACTCGCTTCTTAAAATCAGTCATCGTACAACAAAGATTTCATTACCGCCCTGTTCTGACAGAAACCAATATTAATTATTATTTGAATTAACCTTTGAGACATAGTTTTCATCAGCACTTGGTAAAGACACGGACAATTTCTAATTACATTCTACTCTCATTATAAGTCACTAGGCTGTAAAGCTGTATCTGACAAGACTGCTAGACTTGGCCTTGAAATGCTTTGGACTTCACTATAAATCTTTCAGAAACATCTAAGAACCCGCTGAATACAAGAGCTATGGCGCAGGACGCTCCTCCAACAGTTCAGAAGTGTTTTTAAAGGGACACCAACTGTGGTACCTCAGAATTGCAATACTACTGCTGAAGGAAAAGAAATTATCTGTGGCTTTACCATCTGGCATCATTCTATAGATGATCTTTTACCGAGAGTCATGTACAGTGGATCCATTCAGTCTATCAAGTGCAATGATACAGTGATGATCGGCTGAATTGGAATTGTACTCAGCATAGGGTGTAAGAAGAAAATTAAAATGTACGGACTGAAAAAATACGATTCTGTAGCTTACAGCAAACACCTACGTCGTAGGCTGCAGGGACCAGAGAGAGAGGTTTTATCCACTTCAAAGTTACTAGTTCTCTAGTAGGAAATGTGGATTTTCAGGATCATAAATGAAGAATAACCCGTAACTGATACACAAAAATCAGTGCAAGAGGGCCGTTCTTCTTTCGGCATTTCTCTGCTTTACCCCCCCACCCGCTGCGCTGCAGTCAGGGGGGCTGCCCAACACAAAATGAAACGGGGACAGGGAAAGGGAACGCCACTCTGGAGAACAGGTTTCTACCCTTGACTACGCCAAATCTCTTGAACGAACAAATTAAACTTCTACAAGAGCGACTTCTGGCTCTGTAACCTGAGCCTCGTTTTCACAACTTCACAAAGCTCACATCTATGACTAGCTCTAAATGTTCAACCTCTGAGCAAAAGACAGTTTTATTTGAAGCAATACCAGGGGCTGGGATCTATCAGGTTTCAAAACCAGAACTTGACTTAGCTGCTGACTCAAGACATATTTCAAGATAACAGCAACATATTTGAAGATCTCACTTTAACCTTCCAGTGCTGAAAATACCTGTCTCTGAAAACAGAAGCCTCAGTATGAAGTCAGTTTAATTCCAGTGAATGACATTTCATGTTATAGAAACCATGACCTAGAGTCAGATGCACAACAGATATGACTCTCAATTTCATTCATCTCCAAAAACGCCAACGATCTTTCCTTCACAGAACACTTTCATGGTTGCTATTAATTACACAGAAGATCCAAGTTACCAATTTCACAAAGATTTTAAAGAGCAACTGCAAGACATAAGAGAACTTGCTATAAACTTTGGAGTTGTTAACACAGGAAGCACCAGTTGTACAGGTATTTAAATGTTATTATGGCTTCCATCAGCTAACGCACAAGAGCTTTGTAATCACTCCAAATTTACGTCATCTTTGTATTACAGTAGTATCTACCTGAATAGTCAGCAAGCATCTTCCTTTCATACCCGATACCTTAAACGCCTGGGTTATTCTGCCACTCTTTCAGCTAAAAACACTGGTAGTTTGACTATTTCTTTTGTAGACATGGAAGGGTAAAGGGGGAAGAAGAGAGAAACAAAAAAGCACTGTTCTTAACCATGCAAAACCAAACAATTATTTCCTTCCACCTATCCTTCTATCTCATTAGTAAGAAAATGAGGCTGAGCAATGGGCAAACACACATCAAGTCATGCTCCAACCACACAGGTCTGTCTGATTCAGATCTATAATCACACGGGGAAAGGGAGGCAGCAGAACCCCAGTGAGACAGTCCCTCCTTGGGAACATTTTTAAGTATTTTCCACATAAAATTTCCAAGAGCTTGCGGATGTAGTTAACTCAGGGTGAGCGCTGCGCCCTGTTAAACTTCAGGGCAGACCAGAAGGAACAAATATGTATCCAAGCCTTAGCAAGAAAAACTGACAACCTACCGTCAAAGAGTCAGTTTTGATTTTATCCTACAACAAACCTGCACTGGGACTCTGCTCTGCTAACTGCTCCCTAAACCCTCTGAAGCAGGGATGTGGGACCCAAAGCGCATGATTTCCTTTCATGCCACTCCTCAACACATGTGCCTTTTCGATTAGAAATAATACTAACAAGATCAATCAATCGTCAACACCAAACTCACTGGAAAGACTTACTTGCCCTGCAGGAAGGCTGTCCTGCCTTTTACCTTGATCCCTTTTTGTATTTGCCGTGTGCTGGGGCCGTGGGGGACAAGGAGGTTACGGGAGGAAACGACAGCATTACAGCACCTTGTTTTGTTTATCAGCTATTCACAGACCACGACAAAATCTGCTCCAACTGCTTCCATGCCATTTTTTCCTATCAAATTTGCTAGTGGCGCTTTTAAACGAGCCTACAAGCAACGTACTCTAATAAATCAGCCTGTAAAAGCCCCTATTCCATTTAAACCTGGGCACTAAATGACTGATAGCATGAGGTCCTCCAACCGCAGCGACACGTTGTACCAACACACAACAACTACACAGCTTTTCAACCAACAAACCCCAGGCTCCCCCTCTATTCTCCAGGAAAGTTACTTAGGAGCAGAAGTTCAAAGTGCCTTAGTTGAGGAAGAGATATAAAAATGGCAGGAGCACCCCTCGTGAACCATCACCCACGACAATTCACCATCTCACAAGACCCTGCTTGTGACTGTGTACAGGCTGCGTTAGTTCCAACCCTTGTTACTCCATGTTTTCTTACCAAGCTTTACTCTGCAGGCAGAAAATCCGCTTCCTTCTAGGTGCTTTGCTAGTGTTAGTTAAACTAACCATCCTAAAATTACTTTAAGTTCTTTCTTAAACCAAACTGCTGCAATACTTCTATATAGTTCATCCCCGTGACAGGTTTACCTGTAAGCACACCAACAGCAATTAACTTATTGTAAGAAGAGACCACCGTCAGCTGATGAGCTTATCTCGCACATATGGCATGCTATCTACGAGCTGAAGGAGGTTTCACGAGGAAGTTTAAAAATTAACTTATCAAAGCACAACTGTGACTCCTCCACAACTGGAATGGGCAAGAGCCTTTCCTGACACCTGCACCCTTAGTAGGAAAAAAAAAAACCCTGACGTAATTTCGTAAAATGTCTCTTAATTCTGTTTATTTCTAAGTGCTACAACTCATACTTGCCACTTTCCAGAGCATCCAGTTTGACAGGGCCACTGCGCTCCTCCTTTATAAAATTAGTTACTTCACCTACTTTAGTGTCTATGGGGTCTCAGATATTTCACCATCTTTATACAACAAACATTTTTTTCCGTGGCTGAAGTGTAAAACTCCCCCAGATTCAGTTGCTTATGCTGAAATACCGCATGAGTACATATTCCAGGCTACTCTGAAAGTCTGAGTAACCTTCAGGACAGCCTCTTCTCTCAACAGAAACTACCACATGAAACACAGAAGAACTTGCTCATTATTAGTGCAAATGTTTTTCTAAATATGGTACTTGCGTATCTATACACGAAGACGTGAATAAACTCTTACTGCTCCCCCACCGCTTCAAGCACCAAAGGTTGTTACACAGGGTGGTACTGTAGCATGTCACATACTATGACAAAACAGAGAGACCTCAGTACTAAACAATTAAATAATATACTACAGCACGGATTTTCACAGAGGAAGCCAAGAAAAAGAAAGTCAAAGTTATGGTTCCCACGATCGCTGCAGCCTGCCTGTGATACTGGTTTATACTGTGTGACTGAACAAATGCAGCGATTGACAATTGATGGGGAATGGTAACAGCCACATACTTTGTCTCACTCTTAAATAAATCAGTGGCATTCAATCCAAATTTCCATGCCACTGGTACAACGTGGTAAGGTGACCGCTTCGCTGGCGAGAAGAGAACCGGCTAAGGAAGCACATAAACCGCACCTATCGTCGTCTTCGAACGCTGCTGCGTTTTAAGGGGATTATGGAATATTTCAATACACAACAAATTAAATTACATTCAGATTTGTCCATGTCATATTCGAGTTGGCCATAGCATGACTTAGGGCTACCGCCAGTGAAAGCCATTTATCATATTTAAGCTAAACAATAAAAGGTCCTTGCACAAGTGCCAGATACACAAAGCCTGCTAGAGAATCCACTGGGCTAACATACAACCAAGGTAGGAAAGAAACACTCCAGGAAAATAAACAAAAATTCAAGTTTTTTGCATCTGCTGTCATTGGAGGAGCTAAGGAAGATCTTCATCTTTTCAAAGTCTCAGAGGCAGTTTTGGTCGAACCAAAACAAACAGCAGCAAGTTACCAAAGTAAGACGGTGTTCACCAAGAGTTCTGAAGAGCTGAAGTTACGATAAAACGGCCTGTCTATCCGCTATACCACACCCAGTCTTGGTGCCAAACGCTGCTTTCATGTCAGTGGGACATCAGTTCTGAAAGGTGCTCACATCTTCAGGCTGTCTAGAACTACGGACCAGCAAGTCCAATGTCTCAGCAGGGCAAATTAGTCGAAGACAGAAGAAAGAATGTTCACAGGCAGAACTAAGTACAGGCTACACCACCAACACCGACGCCTTCCCACAGGAAAGTCCTGTCTTACTTATTGGAAGCAACTGGTAAGTGGTCAAAGTCTGTTTTGGTCATCCAAGTTAGCCCACATGCCAGCTGCTGAACAAAGGTCCTCCTGAAGAAACTAAGCTACCACAGCAAAAGAGGGAAGGTCTTCATGTGGATAACTGGTTAAAAAAAAAAAAAAAACAAACAAACCCAAACCATGTCAGGAACCATCCCCTGACCCTTTTCCAGACCTGTGCTGGTTTGCATGCACATGAAAGATCTAGAAAAAGGTGGTGAGTCTTGAAGTGAGTTTGCTAGTAATATGAACAAGCTCATCTTGCTAAAAATGAGAATCATCTTATGCAGGAAGCAGCAGACCTTCAGAGCGCCCAGCAGAAGTGTCATAAAATGCAGATGAGGCGGGTAAATAGAAGGCAGTGCAGTGAGAAAACACAATGCGACTGTTCCTCAGACATCTCATTGGGCTCTGACCCGATTACCTCATTGTCAAGGAAGAGATCTGGGAGCTAGAATAAATAGAAATAGGAAGACAAGATTTGTCAGAAGAGTAAACAGAATGCTAAGCATATTCAAGAAAAAAAAAAGGAAAAAACCCGAATTGAACACAGAATTAACAGTACAAGAGACAAGCTCACGAGATGTACAAGTCTACGAAGAACCCACATCTTGCTGCAGTGCCAGTGTTCATGCTGCCCATCTCCTCTTCAAGAGTAAAACTGCTGAAGGACCAAAGCGGGGGTGACAGACATCTAAACACCCTTCAGCATCTCCAGCCTCGAGAAGGAACGTCCAGGGAGAGAATAAGAGAGCCTACAAAACCAGGAGCAGCGTGGAGCAGGTAGGTAGTGAACCATTGTTCCCTTTTTCTTTTAACAACGAAACTAGAGAACATCAAACAAAACTAGCAGGTGGTAGGTTCAAAATAAAACAAATAAAAGGAAGCAGTTCTTCATACAATGTGTACTTAAGCTGCAGAACTCATTGCCACGGTCCCAGTGGAAGCCAAGAGTTTACACAGACCGAGGAAAGACTAGATGAATTCATGCAAGAAAAATTCACTAAGTGTTACCCATCACTTTTTCCGAGGTAATTCCGAGCTGTGGAGGGTAAGGGGCTTGTTTCTGGAGAGCCTCTGCCACAGCCCACATGAAACAGGGCTCTGGGTGAGACACTCCGGTCTCAACTGGCAGTTGGTCTCTGGGGCTAAAAAGCAAGATCGTATTCGTAAGGTGGGTTTAACAGCTGTTGACAAACACACTATTTTGATTATACACAACTTCCAGTGTATCGTTTCACCTTCCTTTCATGAAGACATTGTGTTTTAGTCCGCTTCATCAGGACTTCAAGAACGTAAGTGAGATGACAGTGCTTGAGAGGACCATGACATGGATGAACCAAGGACACCCAAAATACTGAGTATCGGACCCTGCTGAAATTCTGCCATTCCTGTTTAAAAGCTTATCCTGTTCCAACTACAAAAAACCTCAAAGAGAGTTTATGATCTGGTTTTAACCCCTCGAGGGAGTAAAGACAAGGGTGGAAAAGGGTATTAACAGAAATGCCAACAAACCTAAACAGCACAGCACTTCTCTGGACACCACTCAGTACCTGCAGCGGGTTTTAAGTTCGGTTCAGGAAAAACTCAAACCAAAGTTGTGTTACACACTGACATTTTAGGTACGCTGTACTTGTATTAAAAACATTTTTTCACGTTTGAAGGAAAGAATTAAAAACAACACTAAGTGGTGGAAAAATTAAAATATTAATCACCTTTCTGGTTTGAACAGCAGTTGTAAGAGATAATATCAGCTCAAAGCACTGGCCTGAAGCTTTACTACTGTTTAAAATAACTACAACATATTTAGGTTAAGCACTTAAAGGAATTACTGGAAGACCAAATTCAGTCCTCAGCTCCAATCCACAAGCCATTGTGCAACGTCTTAGCTGCTGAAAACAAACCCTCTCTGTTCCCCATGAAGAGGGGACCGTGCCCATCTCCTAAATTAGGGGGACAAGTTTTTCCCTTGACAAATACAGAAGACACAGCGATGGCTGTTGTACACAAGGGAAGAGCTTTGCCTCTTTGCACCTTCCATCCTACTCCTGCTTCCAGTACAAGAAATACAACCCCAGCACAAGGTGCTGGTGCCACTCCGTGCTGAGCACAGCCCAAGCTTGTAGACAGCAGCGCCTGCCTGGTGCAGAAAAACCTCTGTCAGACACGAGGCAGCACAAGCCAGCGGTTTATTTTCAAGGACTCGTAACGATCAAAGTTTTCACAGGTAGAGTAAAACTCGCCATAACCCCCAGATCACCCCCAACAAATTACATCACCTCGCTTGGAACCACACAGCTCTTCGGAGAGACTGTCCGGGTGTAGCTCAGTTTAGTCCAGTTAAAGACTTGACTTGGAAGAAAAACCTCACAGCGAACGCGAGTCAGAACAGTGAATAACGGAGCGCAGAGTAGAAAGTGCGTTACCGAAACTCTCTCCACTCCTAACTCCAAGCTCAACGCACAATAATCACAGACTGTTTGGCAGAGCTTATTGAGGAAACCACGCAGGACAAGGGGGAAGCTTACAGTCCCTAAACTCAGCACACAAAGTGTAATTGTTTAGAATTTACTCCTGAGAAAAATATTTACAGGAAGAAGATGTACATTCTGAAAAGTAGGAGGCCAGTCAGACACAGCCTCTAAACACTCAGAACGGGGTTGGTTTTGGGGGGTTTTTTACCGTGCTAAAGATCAGGCCAACTCCACTCTTAAGGACAGTATTTATCTGCTTCATGAGAGCAGTAGCACAGCAAAATTAACACTTGGTAAAGAACCAAGGTCACCTGATGAGAGCTGCTGGGTAAACAGCGACTCTTACAAATCCCGATATGGCAGAGCTCAGAACATACCACCGTGAACCTGGTACACCAGGGTGGAGCAGCCCTCAGCCTCCGGCTTCCAACCATCTGCTCAGGCCACTAGCCTTGAAAAGAAGAAAGGCCATCCATCCACAGAGATGTTGCTTCTATCACTTCCACGTGTAACTGAGACAAAGAGCACCGAACTCACTGGTAATGAATGGACTTTTTCTTCTGGTGCGGAACGACGTGCTCGAACCTCCTCCTGACCTTTCAGCAAGATCTGTGCTACTGCACAGGCCATACATCAGCAACGGGCAGCATCAGCAAGCAGGAGATACCCCCACAGCCCCTGTTTGGCATCTCCCCCACCAAGGTAACTCATTCTCGGTTCCTCTCAAACCCTTCCCGTAGCCACCCCACCACCCCAGACACCTCCAAATTTAATCCACTGCAATAAGCAGCCTTTAAATTAAGGTGTTATAAGGTCGTATAGCAAGCAAGATGATCAGATTAAAGAGGAAGTGGAGTTAAGTTAATACTGAGTCACTATTTTAAGTTCTGCGTTCGAGACAACAGCATGATAGCCCTGTAAGTGTAAACCAGCCTTCTAGCAGACGGCGAAGAACTCTCCCATTCAAAGAGTTTGAACGTGAAATGCAGGACAAAAATTCATCAGACAGACAAGATCTGGTCCCAGAGGCAGATGTTTTACAGCTGTGCTTTGGGCTTCCTAAAGCCCATTAGAGCTAGCACATACAATTCCTAATGTAAACAAGCTGCTTTTAGTAACTACGATATTCGCCCTGAACACACACAACGCTGGTCAGGGCCACCACGCCTCACACTCTTCACCAAAAGCAGCCTGCAATCTCCTCGGTGCCTGGAGATAGAGCATGCAAGTCCCCTCCCCTACCCCTCCCGCCAGCCCCTGCAGCTCCTCAAAGGGAATTTTTCAGATGTAAAACCTGCAGAGGGATCTAGATAGCACGTAACGATGGCAAGTGTTTTCCTTCCATTAAGGCATGTACAGTCGCCCAGATCTTGAGGAAAACAGGAGGAAAGCATGAGATTCCAGCCTTCTACCTGCTCAGAAGCCCCTTTCTGTCGCCCTGCAGGCGGTTTACACAGAACACTTCACAGAACAGCCAGCACTCTTCAGGAGGCAGAGCAGCTCCTCATGCCGCAGTCCTGCTACAGCCTCAGCACCTACTCTGACCACCAGCTCTCGACACCGTCTCAAACTGACAGGAGTAAGGTAGATACCTGGGATAAACCTCCAAGTAACTGAATCCACTGAATTAACCACTGATTTGATAATTTGAGACATGCAAATCGACTCAGAAGGTTGATGACCCTACTGGAGAACATCAAGCTTGAGGGGGGGGGGAAGAAAAAAATCACATACACCCCCCACACACACACTTTCTCGGGGATAAATTTTAAAGAGTAAATCTGTTACATCTGAGATACCAGACAGGCCTTTATACATTAGTAAATCTTTGAGGTTTTTGTTCTCCTGCCTCAGGAGGAAAACCGACTTCTGGGCAGTGGATTTTTTAATGCGACCACACTGTTTACAGCACGCGACCCACACCATCACCGGAATAAACAAATTTTAATATCCATCTGAGCTCAGGCCAGCAACGTTTTTCTTCTGGTGTCCTTTGCTTCACAGATGATTACTCTATTCCCGTTTCTGCCATGAAGGTTCCCAGGCAACTGATCCAATCCACTTGCTCACTGCCACCAAAATGAAAAGATGAAAAGGCCTTGCTGCTCTTCAAGCCACTGGCCCCCCTCGTCCTTCGCACCAGCTCTGGTGTTCATCAGATCCTTTTATGAGCCAGTTTGATTCATTACAACAGCAAAACGCTCTCCATTTTACAGAGTTATTTTTCTGCCATTTTAGTGAACTAAAGTGGTTCGCAGAAGGACCCGACAAGCGCTGCTGCTCTAACAAAGTAGCAGAGCCATGCGGTGGGAGGAAGGGTGCAGGGGGACAAAGGCAGAGAGGAAACTTCCCCTTTCAGAACAATGTCCGGTTAAATTAGCTCACTGCGTTTCTCAAACCATTCCCTGACTTACACGTGATCAGATGGACCACGAGAAGACATTCAATACCTTTCAGCTACCTTTGGAGCTACAAAAAAATGTACAGAAAATGTTAACATTCTGTACCAGCACGGTAAGGAAAACTCAAGGAGAAGAGGAGGGCAAAGAAAACTTGGCAGATTTCAGCCCAGCTTTAAGATCCTTGCCTTTTCTCCTGAGGTTGTCACCGGTATCCAAGCAAACCCTTCAGGGGAAGGCCAGCGAGCCTGAGAGAAAGAATCGGGGGGGGGGGGACGT
>NW_010410717.1:358-8378 GCF_000710305.1 Buceros rhinoceros silvestris | reverse complement strand
ACAGCGTCGGGGGGGGGAGGCAGTGGAGCCAAGGCGCTGCAAGGTGCGGTAGTGCAGCGGGTCACACTGTGCTCTGCCCAGCGATCCCTCTCCGTGGATCGATCTGCCTCGTTCTGTGCCAGGCTGCCTACTGTGGATGTGCCGTTTCACTTGAGAAGCGAGGAGCGAGCATGTATCAAATATTATCACTCCCACAGCCACAGGGAATCGATGACAGCAGCGAGCGGGACAGCTCAGCTGCTGGAGTCCTTCACTCGCCATTCAAAGTTCGCTGCCTACCTGGAGGCACCGCGACACAGAAACGCCTCACTGCGGTAAGCGCTGAGAAGGGAGAAACATCCTGCCCCAGAACACCGCCGTTGTTACACCTTACCAAACTAGACACGGGTTTTCAGCCTTCCTGACTCATAACGTTGGGCAGCCGCAGAGCACAGCGCAGATCTCCACATGCCGTAGAGACAGAGCCACAAAGGCAGACAGCAGCAGACCCCCGAAGCCCCGCCGGGGGATGAGATGGAGCACGCCGCCTGCATCCCAGCTGGCTCTGTAATATCCGCCTCCAGGAGCCCCAACGAGTCCAGCTCCTCCCGCGGCAAAAACTCGCCTTGCCCAGCCATCCCCATGCTGCACAGTCCAGTTGTGCCGCTAGTCATGCGACAATCTCAGCAGGGGAATCGCACGTCAACCGCTGACAAGCCAAAGGTTGGCCATCTTTCATCTGGAGCGGCAGGCAGGAAGGCAGGCGTTCCGCTTCCCTTTCTTTTGGGGGAGGGGGCAGGGAAAGGGGACTGCTGGGGGAAGGAGAGACAGAGATCAAGGAGACTAATCTTAAATAACTGTCTTAGGGAAATTTCTCATGAGGAGAGCAACGGAAGCGATCCCTTTCACCTGCCATCATTACTGAAGCCAAGGTTTTCCTTTGTAACACCCCAAAATTATTTGCTGGTTTGGGCAGAGAGGAGAAGGGGTGCGAGGCATTGGCTTAATTCCTCGAGAACCAGCCATTCGAGAACTCAGTCCCTGTCACCAGAACATTTCTCTAAATCTAACCATGGTAAGCAAAAAGCCACACAAAAACCCCCCCCTTCCATTTTCCTTTTTTTTTTTTTTTAAATAGTTTCAGCGCAACATCTAACACACTGAACTTCTAAGACTACCTACCACAACAATTACCAGACCCAAGGTGGATGGTTCCGTGCTTCCCCTGTTAAAAGTGCTGCCTTTAACAAGCTGACTCTTCCAACAGCCATGCCATTTCTGCGAAATGGCCCCTTCCTTCTGCACGGCTGCCACAAAGTTCAAATCCTGTTTAAAAGACAGAAGTATGTTCGACCAGAGTCATTTCTGTGAGGGACGGCGGCATGGGCTGGGGATCACGGCAGAACTGTAATAAGGAGAAATGCAGGTGGAACCAATGCTGGTTTTCCAGTAACTTTTGTTAAGGTTACAATAGAATTAGAGAAATACGTAACTGCCTCCACTTCTGTACAAAAAAACCCCCAAACAACCACAACAATGTACCTTTGCAGAGATCAAGAGAGAAAGAGGGGGGAAGTGAGGCTGAAGCCACCTTATTCCCGTCCCTACCGATGAAAGAACGATGATTAAACCACGGCTGAATAAGGCTGTACCCCATTCACAGAGCAAAGGGACGCAAAGCACAGCAGACACCTCGCAACGGTACCGATAAATAAAGTGAATTATGTCACCGGTCTCTCCCAGACTTACCTCCTGAGGCAGTCCAGAAACCCTATTTAACTCACTTTCTGAATGATTCCTTCCTAAATCAAGAGGGAGATTAAATTGCTCACTATAAACTCTCAGCTTAATTCTTCACGGTTAAAACAACTTGAGGCAAGAATTATACTCTTAGCGAGAGTCCCCTCACCAGCGTTTACAGGAATCTCTGAACTCACGTAAGCAACAGCTACAATGACACAAGGCCTTCATTCAAGCCATCCTGATGTGACCATGCCACCCCGCGAGCTCTGCACGGTGTTGCCAGGAACCAGCAACTCTCAAACGGAGAACCAGAGGTGAAGACCTGCCTGCTTTCTGCCTTGCAATAAACCACCAAATCCAACAAGCAGCTACTCCAGCCCCACAGCAGCTCAAGCAGAGCGCTTTCTCACAAAGCCACAGGGCAGCCGAGACACAAAAAAATTAAATAAAACTATATTCTTCGATCTTACTTCAAGACAATAACCACGGTTACAGTTGTTCAGGTATTTCTGATTCCCCGTGAACACACAAACACAGAACCCAAAGCAGCAGGTTACTGGGGGTGCAGATTTCTGGACTCCACGTGCGCTCTCCTACCCAGGGATAGGTAAGATTTTGGAAACATCTATTACACTCTAAACCCCTAATTAAGAAGCATCCTTGAAATCTACCAGTCTCTCACCCACGTGCAATTTTATCTCGGCCTTAGCAGGGAGATTTTTTTAACATGTTACTCTCATCGTTCATTACCTTTCCTTCTTCAACCCTCCTTCTGTCGAGCATTAAACACAAAGTCAGTCCCATCTCCTTCTGATAGTCTTATTTTCAACTCGAAGAAACACCAAACTGCTGCTCCCTACAGTCCAGACCGACACGCCGTTCCCTGTAAGCTACTTCACCAGGTAACATTTTGGCTTTGGATTTCAGTCTCAACAGCTACATCGCCGAATCCTCTCTGAAGCAACGAGTATTCTCATACAGTAAGTTAGCACCAACTCGGATTTCCCCCTTACTGGCTCACCCAGGTTATCAACACCAGAGGCTTTCACTGAATTTCTCCATTTCTCTCATGTGAGGGCTTGTTTCACAGTCCTCCCAGGACAGCACTGCCCCAGTGATTTCTATGATGAAGACTCTTCCTCCCGATCTCTGAATTTCTGGAATTCCAGCTTTCAGTTCAGTTTTAGCTAGCTTTCCCCTGAATCCTCTCTCCAAGAATGGCTGGTATTCCTTAGCACCTAAAGCCTACCACCCATTTGACAAACCCTGTTTACCCTGTAAATAAATCCACAGGCTTCCTATTTTAAGATCCAAGACAAAAGTGCCTTTATCAGAGTCTTCCTTGGACTTGCTCAGGTTCTGATCTACTTTACCACTGGTCACATCGTTCTCGGTCTCCAAACCTTCCCTACTCCTTTCAAAACCATCACAATACCCCCCAGGAGCTCTTCCCCACGCCCTAAATTTCTCTTTGCTAGTTTCCCTATTCAACGGGTCACGAGGAACCTCTGGGAAGCTGCCGGCAGGCTGCAGCGTCCAAGGGACCCCTGCCCCAGCTCTCCTCTGCCAACCACCCCCTGCCAGGCAGCACCCAGGCTCTAACATGAGACCTCACCAGGTTCCAGTGCAGCCAGTCAGCTCTTCCCACACCACCAAAAGCATCCTCCAGGCTTTGGGTAGAAAGTGGTATTATTTAGGAGTCGAAACACATGTTTATTTTGCAACATATCCCAATTATCTAAGACTGGCAAGAAAACACAACTCCACTAAGCAAACAGAGAGCAAAATAAATTGGAAAGAAGATTAAAACCCCAATAGGAAAGGCACAATCTGAAGAGGAAGGAGAATCTATGGGAAAGCTTCGAGGGGGGAAGGGGAAGAAAGAGAAGCAGAAAGAAGAGGTTTACATTTCAGCACAGGGCTGGTTTTGCTGCACAATAGGAACCACACTTTGTACGCCTGATGTATACCATCCACAGCCACTGATGAAAATATACCCTGGGTAGGGCCGTCTCTTTCAAAACAATCACCAAGAAGAAATTTTCGGGCCAGCTACCTGTTGAAGGTCCAGCAGCGAACAGAAAGCCCAACTGAAAGGCTTGACAAGCAGCTCAAGGACATTACAGTCAGAGTGCTCCCCGAGCTCTCCAGCCCCGGGTCCTCCATGGGCCAGCAACTCTCCGGCAGGTCAGTTGCTGCGCTGCTCCGCACGATCCCCAGCCCGCATTTTAAGGCAGCCTGCACAGAATAACCTCCAGGATCAGGAGCGTACACGGGAAATTCAATTCTCCTCTCGGAACCATTCAGAAGAAGGCAGACATTTTGGCTGCAGTGACTTTTTCCAGACAATTGATTCTCGAAGTTATTTATTCCCCACCATTCCCCCCAAGGCCCTCTCGTCACAGCAATTGTCTATGTCAGAGGAAGGTTGGACGCAGCTCCCATGCAAGCCAAGCAAAACCACACCCGGAATCGCTATATAGGTCACTACGAATCACAGCCAGCCCTCCATCAGCCAGCCGGGGCTCCGGGCGAGCTCCCCTGTGCCAGTCAGCTTTCAAAGCCGCGCGTTACGATGCTCTGCTAACGCGGTGATCATCAGCACTGACCGAATTTCAACTTTTCAATGGAAATGCTTAAATTAACTATTATCTTCTTTTTCTTTTTGGAAGGTGACTGCATTTAGATAATGGCAGCAAAATAATCAGGATGTTTAGAAACCGCTACGGAGCCGCGTTCACCAGATGAGAGGACCCAACAGCACCAAGATCCTTGGCCGCCACTTGGCTGCTTCTGGGTGCATGTTTACACCTTTGAGAAGTCATGATGCTGGAAGCCAAGAGCTAATCGGCTTTTAAAAGCTTTGTTGTCATATTCAGGCGCTTGGAACGTGGCCTTTAGGTCACAGCCTACAGCCTCCTTTTTTTTTTTTTTTTAAATCGGGCCCCCCAACCTCATAAGTTAATGGCAGGACTTGGACAAAGACGGGGGGGGTCAGGGGAACAGCACTTAGAAAACAGCCTCCTTTTTTTTTTTTTTTTTTAAATCGTGCCTCCCAACCTCATTTTCCAAGGAAGAATTTTAGTCTCCAATACTTCCACAACCACTGATCCAAGGGAAGGTACAAGCAACTGGAAGTTACAGTTAGATTCCGCAAGGGGAAAGAAATCAAGAGGAAAACTCTTCCATCAGGTTTCAGTATCTTGTCAGAATCCTAATAAGAACCTGAGGTGTTTCTGCATATTTACCTCACTCCTTCCTCCAAAATAAATTATACCGGGGGCTTCCCTTTGCCTTTTTATAGGCAGTATTTGAGACTTTCTTCCATTAAAATCCACTGTTTGTGCAAACAAGTTATCCACAGAAATATAAACACTGAGCGACGATGAAGTTAATGCCCGTCTTAACGACGAAGCCAACTAGAGGCCGTAAATTAATACAACAACTTATCTGCTGGAAAAGTGAAATCCAAAGCCTCACCTGCGCACAAAAGACTCATTTGTAAATAGGACGGTTTAATTATTTACTGAAGTTTGCAGTTTTCTCATGTATATGGGGAACATAAAAGTATCACCCGTGTTTCCTATGGGCATCAGTTAAGCAGCTCGTTAAATCTGAGCAGTCCGGGATCTGCTCATACAAGTGAGTACAAAGGGCTTGGAAGTCTGGGCTGAGGGGAGCTGGGGAAGGAGGCCGGTGGGACACGCACCACTTGTCACGCAGTTGCCCGTCTCCTCGCTAGCCACGCAGGTTTATCTGAGTAACGAGTCAGTCATGAGAGCAAATCCCAAACAGCCAACTCCAAAAGCTTTCCCTCTGAAAATTAATGTAAAAATAAGATGAATGGGAAACAAGGGCTAGAGTTAAGGCACAGGATTCAAGGCAACGCATGTGTTTAATTCCACCCTCTTTCTTTCCGGTCACTTTCTTCCTCCTCCCACCACAACAGCGCTTACAAAACATAACACCACAAAAACACCAGACAAAAACCCAGCAGCCAGCCCCTGGACGTGGCAAACCACCGGCTCTCGCTGCCAGACTTCAGCAGCTCCTTGAAGACCTGCGAAGTTCCTGTTCCTCAGCCCTCCCACCCCCCAGAAAACCGCGCCTGGCTGGGGTTGGGGTGTCCCTTACTGACGCTGGTTTTCTGCCTGGTTGGTTTTCTGACGCTGGCCAGCGAAGAAGGGCCTATGCCACGGGTCTTGTGCAGGATCCTCCTCCACGCCGGGGCAGGACCCCGCTGGCACCCACTGGCCACCCGCGCCAAGCCCGGTCCCAGCAGCCCATCGCCCTCCTCAGCACTCCGCTTTCAGCTTCACCGTCGCCTTGTTCAGCCTCTACTTGCAAATAACTCGTTCTAGGTCTTAAAAAGCCCCACTATTATTTAAGCATTAACGGGAAACACCGTGGACTGTCACCAAAGTCTTTTCAGTGCGAAACAGCGAATAAGTCGCGTGAAAAAAGCTACACTTGGGTTAACTGACCCCACCACGAGGGCTGGAGAGTCTTTGGAGCGCTCCTGTGACACAACTCTTAACTGAATTCCAACGAGAACGGTTCCAACCCCGATCTCCCACCACCGCCCCGAGTTCTGACTGCGACAGGGAGCATCCCACCAGCTCTCGTGCTGGCCGATACTGTGACCACGCTACGTCCTGAGAAACTGTGGTTTTCCTAGAAGAACTGCATGGTCTTTACCTATGAACAGAACTTGCCTTAATTCCTGAAGAAGCAATGAAAACCTCTTGGGTTTCGAACTCGAGCAAGTTTTTTCCACTGTTTAAATAACCTCACCAGGATTTCCAAGTAGTAAGAGGAATATCGTTACACGGATAAATATCTAGGAAGATATTTGGTCCGATACGACCATCCAGTTAGTATCAGTGAATCACTAATTCAGTGAAATCCGCAATCGCAAACATTTAAGGCTCTTCTAAGAGCCTGTCCTACAGCTTTCGTAACGATCTTCACGTATTTCTTATTAAAAAAAGCTCAAAAGAGACTGAAAATAAGCAGCTTAGGTTAAAAGAAACGCAGGACAGGAGACGTGTGAACCGGTGGCATTTTCCAACGCTACAGTCGGAGAAATTGTTCTGTAAAACTGTTTCAAATTTCAAATGATGCCTCACACACAAAATAATAATTACTTTTTCCAAGCAGTTGTGGTTTTATCCTGGAGGAAAACAGCACGCTATCAGAAGGATCTCTGCGAAACCCCGAGCACGTTTACACCACCAAACAAGAGGAAACAAGCAACGCTCCCCCTCCGAGCGGCTGGAGATGGGAAAACCTACAGAAAATAATTGTTCTAATCACCTGTTACAAGCCTCAGGAACAAATGGTTAATTTTCCCCCAGACCACATCTTATTTTAAAAGGCATTACTACAATTTTTCCGCTGCTGTTAAAAAGGCAGAGCTCTCGAAGAAGCCTCCTCTGTCTCCTCACCGTTAAGTTTGTCAGCAACCCTGTCGCCTAGAACGGGGTTTATGCAGACCAACGGGATTTTTTTTTTCTTTTTTTTAATGAAGAAAAAAAAAAAGGAAGAAACCAAACAACTGCGTTGGAAACTTTCAGGATAGAAACCAGAGAGCCTCCAAGTTCCTCTCTTAGCAGCGCCTGGCGATGGAAAGGAGAGAGTTCTGCAAACGTGCCCAAGCATCCAGCTACATTTAGCTTTCAGCCTTTTTATTATCATTGTCAATGAATGGGCCCCAGTCAAATTAAAGCTGCCATTTTAGGTTAAAGACTAGAGAGCCTCTGTTGTGCAACAGCGAGACAAAAACACTCCAAGCGACAGATGCGGCGCTCTCATTGGGAAGCGACGGATTTCAACTTTTATAAAAAACACAGTAATAATAATTACTGATCATGCTTTTTAATATGAATTATATATTGATACTCACACATTACCGCAAACTAACGGGATTTATAATTGGGATAAACCAGCTACCCGTGCTGCTAAGGTCATAGTCATTAAGATTTTTTTGCCGTCGTTAGAATGGATGATCTGTGAGGAAATGAACAGAAACATTTTTTGTTCAACTTGCTTGTTTGTGTCTCCGCTAGTCCCGCATACCACGAGAAAAGGGGGA
The DNA here is from genome assembly GCF_000710305.1 of Buceros rhinoceros silvestris. Taxonomy (NCBI): domain Eukaryota; kingdom Metazoa; phylum Chordata; class Aves; order Bucerotiformes; family Bucerotidae; genus Buceros; species Buceros rhinoceros. Next base: position 562 of record NW_010410717.1, on the reverse strand, counting down.
AGAAAAAAAAAAAGGAAAAGGAAAAAAAAAAAAGGCAAACACATTCTCCCGAAAGCCATCTTCCAGGATAAACACAGCCCGCAATCTGCTTTGATGAAAGTAAAATCGAGACGCACATCGACGCAGAAACAAACTTATCGCATCGCGGTTATTCTGATATTCCCCGAGCCGAAAATCCACGAAAGACCCAGCGGCAGGGGATTA
>NW_010410717.1:0-258 GCF_000710305.1 Buceros rhinoceros silvestris | reverse complement strand
GGGGGGGTGGGTTGGTGGTGTGGAGGGAGAGAAAAAAGAAAGATTCTCGCGAATGGAAAAAATCGCCCTTTTCTGTAGTTGGGAGGCACGCTCAGTCCCTTCCCAAACGAAAACAAAGGCAGAAAGTGGGTAAGTGCGGGAGAGTTGCCGGCGCGCCGAGCGGCCCCGGCCCCGGGCAGGGAACTCCCGGGCATCGCTACTTTCCTTTTGTCCATTGTCTGTTTAAAAAACAACTAGTTTAAACCCGGGCGTGAGCGG
>NW_010410716.1:391-719 GCF_000710305.1 Buceros rhinoceros silvestris | reverse complement strand
TGGAAATGATCCCATTAGCGCTGTGCTCTCCTGATCTAATTTGCTTCCGTCAGAGCCCGGTGCTCTCACGGCAGCTGAAGCACTGAGCGGGGAAAACAGCAGCGGGAGCCTTTTGTGTTTTCCTGGCTGTAGAGATAACGGGGCTCGGTTGTGCCACTGCTCTTCTTGCTCGTAAAGCCGTGTGGAGAGGCCTGAGCTCGGCGCTGCGCCCAGCTAAGCCTCCGTGGGAAGGGATGTGCATTTGTTTAGGCACAGTCTAACATCAGGTTTGCAGGTGGGGAAACTGAGGCACGGTGCCAGGAAGCGGTGCGTAGCTGAGGGTGCACTG
>NW_010410716.1:0-249 GCF_000710305.1 Buceros rhinoceros silvestris | reverse complement strand
GCGGGGCCAGGAAGGGGTGCGTAGCTGAGGTGCCACTGCAGCAGCGGCTGGGGAAGCCGTTGGGATCCGTTCCTAAGAGAAACTCCAGCCCTTGTGAGCAGCCACAGCAGGTTTGGAGCCTGGAGAGTGCCCGGAGAGCAGCGAGTGGCAACAGAAAAGGCTCATCCCAAAGGTCCCAGAAGTCCCAAAGGTCCCAGAAGTCCCAAAGGTCATGGCTCAGCCCTGACTCCTCCTTGAGCAGACGCAGGA
>NW_010410715.1:654-2322 GCF_000710305.1 Buceros rhinoceros silvestris | reverse complement strand
GTTTTGGGGAGCGGCAGGCTGTAGGACAGGTCCTGCTCTGCAGTGGGGGGCAGCAAGGCCACTGCTCCCCAAAAATGTCCCCTTGGGGGCCTCACCCCAGCTGTGCGTCACCCCTGGCTCGGTGACACACAGGGCCTGCTCTCACCAGCTCCCCAGCTGCAGCAGCTCGTTTGAATAATTTGCCTTGCAAATCTGCAAACACCAGCATGTTGTCGTTGGAGCCATCGTGGAGCACAAGCCACGCGCAGGGCAGCCGCTGCGGGGACACGGGCAGGGCTCCTGGTACGGCACAACAAAGCAACACCCAGCCGCACAGTGACACTTGGTGACATTCAGCAGTGCTGTTCAGCGGTCCCGTGTCATCACGTCCCACCAGCGACATCAGAGCACCCGCTAATCGAATCTAGCGCCGGCCTCCAGCCCTGCCATGAGCACCCCGTCACCCGGGCCCGCGAGAGGCAGGCCTGGACGGGCCCGTGAACCCAGGCGGTAAATCTGATAAGCTATCAGCTAGCACCACGATTAGTTGGATAATTAAGGACAAGGAGCCAGATTTTGAGCTTATTTGCCACCAATGTAAATACGAAGTGATCCGGCTGCTCCCGGTGATCAGGAGAAGCTGTGACCCTCACAGCCAGCCAGCGCGTTAAAGGCACTGTGGTTCCTCCTCCTCTTAAAAAATAGGATAAAAGTAACCGCCAGCATCCCAACTGCTGGGATTGCGGGGCGAGAGGAGGAAATGAGGCCATCTCAGCGTGTGGGGTCAGCAGGGGACAGGCCGGAGCCAGGGCACGGGTTTGGGAGACAGACAACAAGGCAGGTTCCTGCAACGGCATTGCCACACTCCTGGCGGAGCAGGCTGAGCTGTTCCCAGCTCCGTGGCCCTAGATGAGGAAGAGCGAGTTGGAGGAAGGTTAGGAGCAGAGCAGCAGAGGTCTAGGCTAAGTTACAGCACTTCTGGTTGGGTCGAAGAGGACAGACACAGCCCAGCCAGCCCCCAGGGTCCCACCACCAAAGCTCTGTGCTTGGCGCCCAGGAACAGCTGGGTGGCCAGCGCAGGCTGGAGCATCCCTCAGGGACCGGCCAAGGCTGAAGGCTAATCCCTGCCCAGCACCCGCGATGCTGCTGTCCTCAAGGCCAGCACTGCCCCACTGCCGAGGGAAGCAGAGGCATTCTCTTGGCATGGACTCACCCCCCTCCATCCCACAACCAGAGCAGCACCTACTCCCAGCAGAGGCTGTGAGGACTTTGGGGGTGGGTTTCTCCTCCCCAACAAGTCTGACCACAGAGGGACAGCAGGATTGCTGAGTGCCCCACACCCACGCGCTCCAGCTCGCTTCCATCCAGCCTGCATCTCCGGTGGCTTCCCGGTGTGCCCTGTTCCTGGACCATGCAGGACCATGCAGAGGCCATGCTGGGGGCACAGCCAGGAGGACACAGCCCTGCTGCGCTGCACAGCGCCAGGACCCTCCCTCCCTGTCAGCACCCTGCACCCTCTCTCCAACTCTTCCCAGCCCAAGTCCAAAGCAAAGAAAGAAAGGAAGGAGAAAAAAGAAATAAAAAACTAAAAGAAATGAAAACTAAACCAAAAAGCAGCAGTTGGGAGGCAGCCTTGTTAGGACAACTCAGCAAAATAAAATTCCGGTTTATTGTTGGACAACATTGTTT
>NW_010410715.1:0-547 GCF_000710305.1 Buceros rhinoceros silvestris | reverse complement strand
AGCACATACAGCAAACAGGCCAAAAAAAAAAAAGAAAAAATAAAAATAAACAGCAACTTCATAGACAGAAAAAAAAAAAAGAAAACCTTTTTATCTTTGGCCTTGCCACCTCATACAAACCACGATCTATGGTACAGCTAAAGTACATACACAAAAAAAGTTACTGGAATGCTCAGAATAAGATTGTAAATTTTTTTTTTGCATTTTTGTCTTTTTTTTTAATTTTTTTTTTTTTACAAGGTTTTGTTTTATTCTCCTTTGAGATAATGGTTTGGGCCTGGTCACACCACAAGTAAAGTCAGAGATAGGTAACAAGAGAGATATACACTTCAAAGCCCCCCTTTTGGTCAATCCGAGATCACTTAAAAATGGCGGACCTCCTAACAATTATGTACAAAAATATAAAATGTAAATAAAAAATACAAACAAATTCTCCTTTAAAGTACTTTTAAGAAAGAAAGCAGGGCCTTGAAGTTTTGGTGCTTGGGGGGGAGGGGGTCTGTGGGGAAGGGGGGGTTCTCTCCCCGCTAACGGGTGAATCGTTTTG
>NW_010410714.1:309-8435 GCF_000710305.1 Buceros rhinoceros silvestris | reverse complement strand
GGGACCGCTCGTTACTGAGAGGCTCCATCGCGGCCAAGCAGAGTTAGGAGCGCCCCGCACCAGCCCGCGTCTCCTGCAGGTGGTTGGGTGGGAGAGGGGGCCCGGGCGCCGGCGCTTCGACCGTTGCCAGACAGCGGAGGGAGGACGCGGGGCCTCCCGTCTGCCCACCTGCCTGGCAGCCCCGCACCAACGCTGTTGCCCAGGAGCTTTGCGTCCTGGCAAGGCGTCCTTTGCAGCTTGCCATCTCCCTCTCACCTTCCCCCCGTGCTCCAGTGAGCAGAGGTCCCTCTGAATACCGACCTCCCCACCAGAACCTGTTTCTTCCCCAGTTTCATACTCTGTGATACACTTTAAATTAATTTAAACTTGACTTGGTCCCCTAACACTGACAGCAATCACTGAGAGTGGGCCTGAGAAGGAACTAAATGGATATGCTGCAATTTGTGCAGGGTTGGGACAGGATTTTTTGGCTTTGAGTATCAGTAATTTTCAGTTCATTTCCCAATTACTGTTAATTGTGCTGTGTAGGATGTACTGCATAGAAATGATGTTTACTGGAGCAAACTGTCCCCTTGCTATGAGGGACCAATTAGCTTCACTTCAGGACAAATGCGTGACCAGGAAGGGCTGGCAGGGATCCCCAGGGGTCACGAAATACGCAGTCGGTTGTGGCCTTCAGGTACACAAGGGCAGCATATTTAGGGCAAAGATTAGCTCGCTTGTACTGTGCAGGCTCGATTCTAAAGCCTGGGCCAGGTGAAGGAGCAGTAGGGAAGCACTGCGTGTCCTGGAGAGGGATGTGCTGCTCCCATGAAGTTTAGGTTTTATTTGCCTGGCAGTAACAGTTCTTCATACTGAGAGATCCAGATTTAGTCCATCTCCGCAGTCTGGAAGAATGATACACAGATTATATTGTGAGGCAGTTAATAACTTCTGAGCTTCCCCATGGACTTCTACCTCCATGGCAATAGCTGCCCACGTTGCCCACAATAACCATCTCTACGTCTTTTCTCCCACATCTCTGTATATCCAAAGTAACCAATTTTCCTGTGTCTCCACCAAGAGGAGTGTACGTAGGTGTGACAACTCTTCTCCAAGAACACAAAGCGAGAAATTCTAGACAAAAATAACCTCCTCTCGTCCTTTGCTGTGCAAGCTCCATCCCTTCCATTTCAGTTGTCTCTGGCCAGCTGGGGACCCAGCAGAACGCAGCATGCTTTCTCCACACCCGTGGCCAATTGTATAATTTTAACTATATGCTAGGAAACACCCATGATTTCTAACAGAACTGCCACACATGCAGGAATGAGCCGTTCCCTTGACCCGCAGTAGTAGGCAGCTGTCCTTGTTTCCTTCTTCAGCCTCCACTTCCCCCAAACACTCTACCAGGCCTCTCCTCAGAGAGTTCCCTCCCGCTCTCCGACCCCCACTGTCAGCAGCACTTGGCAATACCAGGGGAAGGGGAAGCTGGCAGAGGTGGCCGCACATGCTCTGCGCCCTGGGGGCGGGGGCACCAGGAGCTCTGTGAGGGAGCTGGGCTGGGGAATTTTTAATTTCTCTTGTTATTTAATGGAGTAACTGACCCTATCCTCAGGGTTTTCCCTGCAGGACCCACAAATCTGGTTCATGTATTTTGTGAGAACAGCCCTGCAGAGAAGGACTTGCGCGTACTGGTGGATGAAAAGGTGGACAGGAGCCAGCAATGTGCCCTTGCAGCCCCAGAAAGCCACCTGTGTCCTGGGCTGCATCAAAAGCAGCGTGGCCAGCAGGTCGAGGGAGATGATTCTGCCACTCTAGTCTGCTCTGGTGAGACCTGTCCATGAACCAACAATGTGTACTTCCAGCCCAGAAAGCCAACTGTATCCTGGACTCATCAAAAGAAGCATGGCCAGCAGGTCGAGGGAGATGATTCTGCCACTCTAGTCTGCTCTGGTGAGACCTTCCCTGCAGTGCTGGGTCCAGCTCTGGGGTCCTCAGGACAGACATGGACGTGTTGGAGCAAGCCCAGAGGACGTCACAAAAATGATCAGAGGGATGGAAGCAGCTCTGCGTGGGGACAGGCTGAGAGAATTGGGGTTGTTCAACCCAGAGAAGAAAAGTGAGACTGGAGACGTCAGTGCAGCCTTTCAGTACTTAAAGGGGCCTTTAGAGATGGTGACAGTCTTTTTAGCAAGGCCTGTTCCAACAGGACAAGGGGTGGTGGGTTTAAATTAAAAGGGGAGATTTAGACTAGATAGAAATTTTTTACACTGAAGGTGGTGAGGCACTGGCCCAGGTTGCCCAGAGAGGTGGTAGAAGCCCCATCCCTGGAAATATTCCAGGTCAGGTTGGATAGGGCTCTGGGCAACCTGCTCTAGCTGAAGATGTCCCCGCTTACTGCAGGGGGGGTTGGACTAGATGACCTTTAAAGGTCCCTTCCAACTCAAAGCATTCGTGGTTATATGAAAAACTTACGGAGACAGTTACCAAAGCTCTTTGGCTTTTAAGCTGATATTCCTTTGAGCTACTGAGGTGAAAGTGTTAATAGTGATGTCTGATACTCAAATGCCTGAAGGGAGTTAGAAGAAAGCTTGAAACAAGAGCTGGAGATGTCCCCAAAGAAAACCAGTGAATTTCACAAACTGGATCTGAAATTTCTTTTAAGAGATCTGTGGGGATTTGACAAAAAAAAAAAAACACAGGAAAAAAAAAAAGTCTTAATCCCAAATTCAAGTGTTGCACTTTGGACTAGAGAGATAAAAAGACTAGAAATGAAATGCTCTGCACTACAAAAAAACTACTGGAAGCAGTTGCAGGGAAAGGAATGACAGGAAACCTTTGGCCTCATTGTAATTTCCCATCCAAACAGTTGGAATGAGGTCTAATGGAGCTAAAAATATACTCCAGAAGGAAATCCAAGTTCCCATGCCATGGTGAAATCACTAACCAGGATGGAGAATTGAGCCAGAAATTTTTTTTTTAGTAATACATGATTTTACATGCTACTTCTATTCTGTTTGTAGCCAGGAGAGGGGGGGATTGCCCAGCTAAAGCAATACAAACATCTACTGTCCTGAGGAGGAAGAAAAAAAAAGGTCCTGGTTGAAGTTAACCTGACTGTCCAAATAGAAAAGGGTATTTCCTTACATATATGGTGGCACAACACTAGCGGCAGCTTATAACTTGCTCCCAGAAATAAAACATTAATTAATCAGCTCACCTATAATCCCTTAGCAAGTGGCAACACCTATCTTTTTCAGCTGTCTAGGGCCAGATGTGTGCTAGAAGGAGCGGGGAAAGAAGAAATTCTAGCTGCCTTAGTGGAGGACTTGCAACGATTGTGTCTTACTGTGTGTACATTTCTTCTTTTCCCAGCTGGGAATGAGTCATCTTCCAGAGGACCCAGCTGTAGATTGACAATTTTATCAAGATAAATGAAAGGAAGCATTAGGTGCCTATGAAGCTAAGATTTTTTTCTGGATTGTGATTTATACCCTTCGTCAGAGTAAAACAGCCATTAATGTGATGATTGTCATCATCCATATCAGCTCAGCTCTGCATTTAATGGGGAAGTGGAGATTAACAGCTGGTATGTGGTATTTTTGAACAATTAGAAAGAGACATAGTCCCTTAACAGGTCCAGTTGACAACAATGTAAAATTCAAAACTGGCAATTCTGTTGAAAGCTGGTACTGAAAAAAATTTGGATGCAATAACTATCATTATGAAGAAAATGCTGGCCAGCACATAGTCTGACAGATGGTGAAATCCCCTTTCTCAGTTTGGGAAAGAAAGGGATGAGTGAAGATAAGGACTCACACACAAGAAGAGAGAAAAGTTGGAACTGCAGTATCAGCTTCCTAGGACTTGATCTGGGTGCTTAAGCCAATAATCTGACTCTGGCTATTGAATCACATCTGTGAAATGCACAGAAGTGGAACCTGGCATGGGCACGGTGGCTGTTAGACCAGGTAACTTCAGAAAAAGCTAGGAAGCAGAGCTGTGATTCTACACCTCATTTGTTGAATGGAGACGGTGAGTGGAAAAATGTTTCACTCTAGAATCTGCAAAGCAGTTACTTTCTGATAATCAACCCGATTGCCAGTTTTTGCTGTAGTGAGTGACTGCATAGTAAGTGAGTATTTCTGACAAGAGGAAGATTGTAAAGAGAGAAGCCAAAGATGTATAATGTGAGTCAGGAGGATACAGGTATAGATGAAACCTTCGGGGAGGAGCAGGGACAAAAGAGCTTTTACCATGTTTGATCTCATGTAGTGCACAACACCTTAATGAGTTTGAAATATCTTCTCATGAGGAGTTTCAGTTTGAAGATGTACCCTGTTTTGGACTGGTCATCACAAGATTGATTGGGGGGGGCGAGGTCCTCCAAAGAGGACAGGATGTGGATGTATTAGCCAGGTCTATCAGCATGTGTTCTTAACGATGAAAGAAGAATCATGAGAGATATACATGCAAGAAATACATGGAAGGTAGATACGAGGTATTAGCCAAATCTTGGGCACTGCGGTGTTTTTGAACTTCAGCAAACCAAGTTACATCACTTGAAGTAATTTTTATCCAGTGTCACAAAGAAATGATACACTGGATACTCTGTCAAATTAAATCTGATACTTTGCCGTCGATTTCAAAGTACAATGTTAGGAGGTTTGTCACAAGAACACCAAAAAGACTGTTTTCCCTGCAGGACAAGGTCAGCAGCACACTGAGGTAGCAGTCATGGTGTGCAAGCTACTAGCTAGGTTTGAAGGTCGTTGGATCATGTTCCTCCCTCAGCTCATATATTATCTAGGCAGAGCATTCTGGTACATGCTGCAAAGGGTGTAAAGTAACCCTAAAACTACTAATCAAAATAAACTCGAAGAGATATGATTTATTGCTGAAAGACCCGGCTTACTCCTGCAGGTGAAATTTGGGCAAAACACTTCTTTTGATAATAAGGAAATAATGTATGCAAAATTGGCTCTCCCTTAGTGGCTGGCGACTATGCTGTTCCTGCAGGGCCTTTCTCTTCTGGAAGTTCTTTTGTGGGTTTGTCAATATTGCAAAACTATTTCATAAGCTGGGGAAGAAAAAGAAAACATTTCGGTGGTTGAGAGTGTTTGAACACTTTCGGTTAAAAAAAAAGGTAGCTGCCACTGTATCAGTTTATTCACATTTCCAAACCTCTCATATCTGATATGGGTGCCAGCGCTTACATTAGAACTCAAACATTGTGAGTTGGAGGTGACTTTGCACAGCAAAAGGCTAAATTCTCTGGCACCACTGGACAGGAATTAGTAATGGTTACATCAGCGGAAAATAACTTTCACATGTATGGAAGTTTCTCATCATGATAGGCCACATAGCCCTTCTGTTCTTCAAGCATAGTCCTAGTGTGATAAGAAAACAAAGCTTAGCTAAGGATTGTTGGGTTGGTTTTGGTTTGAGGTTTTTTCCACTTGAACTCTCCCTGCCACATTTGAATTATCTAAATTAAGATCTATTTTATTTTTAAAGACACCAAGTTTCTGCCTGTTTCACAGAACGGTATGTGAAAAAAAGAACCACTATTAGTGTCCCGCAGAGGGAAATGTGTAACTTAGCTTTTAGCCCTCCAAGGGACAGCAGTCAGCTCGCCATCTTGTACACACAGAGTTACGGCTGAACTGCGGTCGGGCCTCTTGCCCATCTCAAAGAGGTAGGAGAGGACTACGCAAAAGAAGATTTATGGTTGTGGAGGGAGGTGACTCATGGCGTTCAGTGGCTAGAGCACAAATTCAGAGGAAAGCTGGCTGCATTAGCTCTGTAGCTCATGGAACAATTTATTCAAGCTTGGGACCTTTGGTGGTTGGAAAGACTCCAGTGCTCTGACTTTACACCAGATGCTTATGTAAAGGTATTAATGCTGATACACTGCTTAACAAAAAAGGCAATAAAGCAAGAATTGGTTGCTCTTTTCTTTCATTACAGAAGCAGATAGATTCCAGAATTCATCTGAGAGATACGGGCTTGTGCAAATGAAATGGGAGTTTGTAGGGTTATTTTTGCACAGGACCAGGATTTTGTGGAAGGAACAGTCAGCTGTTCCATTAGTCTCCTGTTAGAAATAGCTCACAGGATCCTGGTATTTGACCACTTAGGTCAAAATGTCCAACATCCCCAGTATCAGTGGGTTACATTAGAGTACTCCACTGTACAGAACCCTGCTTTTGACTCTTCAAAGCTTAAATATCTACATTTGGGGATCTTTTTCCTAAATTAAGTAGTTGCCAATTAAGTTAACTAAACATTTGTTGCTCAGGATGGTTCCCAGACAGGAAATACTGTAGCACCAGCAAAGCCATATGCCCAGGGGATCACAACACACCTGATGCCCAGGGTGCAGTTTACAGAAGCTTCTTTCTCAAAACCAAGAGACTTGAAGGACCATGAGGTCAATTTTCTGAGGAATCAGGGTTAAGCTCATGCTAACTACCTGAAAAAAGGAAGTAGTGAAATTCTGAGTAATTTTCACTCACTTTTCATCATGTACCTTAATGTGGTATAAATATTAGTAAAGCAGGAAGTCCAGGAACTTGGATTTCTGGGGGTGGATGCAAGAATCCAAACCATAATCTACCCATTTGAAACGTGAACTGTTAAACCAGGCTAGAAGTGAAGGGTCTGTGCTCTCTTTGATATATATATATATATAAAAATACTAGAATGTTTTTTGAAGTACTTGGCCACAGCAGAAATCTTTGGAAATTGTAAATCCTAGATGAACTGTGAGAAGTTAATTGATGGTATGAATGTGACCCAGTTGCCCCCACTACTCTGAGAGCCCTGTGGGGCCCTGTAGAGAGAGTTAAAAGAAGGGGAAAATGTTCTGCAGCACTCAGTTGTCTACACTACTTCTCTAAAAGTTCATTTAAACTTTCTAATGGGGTTCCCATCATGCTGGACAAAAATACTGGAAAAATTCTCTCTTTACATGGAAATGCAAAGAATTGGGTACAGTAGCAGCTGCCTGGAATGCAGCAGAACCTAACCCCTCCCTAACTAATCCTGCTATTTTCTAACCCTGTCCTCCATGCATAATCAAAAGCGTCCAAGTCACATGCTCCCAAGTCAAGCCTTTGCACGATCACGGCTGTTGCTGTGTGTAGAACATGCCCTTCCTGCCCGGTGCGCTCTGCACAAGGAGGTTCTCCGCAGAAGCCATTATTATCTTGGTTCACACCACTCCCTCCCATCAATGAGTACCTCAGAGGTGTCTTACTCTGTTTATTATTTTTAAGCTCGGTTTTGAGTTAAAGACCTACAAATTATCAGAAAAGCAGGCAAATTCTCCAAAGAATATATATATTTTAAAAGATTGTCAAAGTACAGAAATGTGCTTATAATTCAGGACATTTGGAATGCAAAGCACATAAAGCAAAGCATCGTCGTCAGAGCTGAGAGCGAAAATGCACCTGCCTTACGGTAAAGTAAATTTTATAACAAGTCTCAAATGTTGCCAGTATGAAAAACTCCGGCTGTTGTAATCAGACTTGTTGAAAAGTCCAAGAATTGTCTCTTTCATAAATTTCATGTTTGTAAACCAGACTTTTAGGAGAAACTTGGGGCTCTTTCAGTGTTACTCCAGCCCTCAGCAGCAGGGTTTATATGGCACCTTGTGCATTTCCTTAGCTGCTGTTGTGGGCCTCACTGGTGACTGGGTGACATGGGACTGGGACAAATGTGGTCTCTTGAGCCCACTCCTGGCTTTGCTGCAGGAGCAACGTGGCCATGACCATCTCAAGAAGAAATGAGGACGCCCCAGACCATCACGCTGGACCCAGCCATGTGTGATGGTCCAGTCTCGCTGCAGCCAAAGGCACGGGCAGCAAAACCAGGAAGCAATGACTGTGCAGGAGCTTGGGGCCAAGAGTTGCAGCACTTTGAGGACCGGTGTGGAAAGAGGAGCTACAAGACACATCATTGCCAGTTGCACAACTGAGGCTTGAGTGAAGGTTTGGAGTCACTGTCTTGGTGAGCAGGGTCCCCGCCTGGGCTATGTTTCCATATTCCGCAGGGGATACCCCTTCCCTCAGCACCCCTCGGTGTCTCTGTACAGCCAGCAGTAGTTGTATCAGGCTAGTTTGACAGAACAGCCGGTGCACACC
>NW_010410714.1:0-237 GCF_000710305.1 Buceros rhinoceros silvestris | reverse complement strand
GTATGTGTTGTTTGAGGCAAGTTGGATAGACCAGCCGGTGCACTCCTTCCTCCACCGGTTTCCGTGTCCGAGCTGCGCGGGGGATCTTGCAGCGAGCCTCTTATTGTCCCGCTCCGGTGACTGCTCTCCATCCTCTGGCAAGGACACCCGTGAAAGCCCGGGGCAGACGGTGTCTCTGCCAGGCTTGAGAGCGAGAGGGCGGGCGGGAGGAGGCCCCGCCGGGCGGGCGGGAAGGCG
>NW_010410713.1:3218-3463 GCF_000710305.1 Buceros rhinoceros silvestris | reverse complement strand
GCAATGGCGTTTCAGTAAGACAGAATCGGTATCTTCCCCTCGGGTTGGTACCTGGTGGCCATCTGCAAGGTAAACCGGAGCCAGAGCCCGGGCAGGAGGCAAAGGGAGAAACTTGGCTTCACCCCCACCGTGAATATTTTGCAGTGAAAGCCCAAGTTTTGCAAACTGGCAGTGGAGCAGCCCCCGCCGAGGGTGTAAGTCCTCGGAGTCTGTGCAGGACTCACTGACACAGTCATTCTTTTTCC
>NW_010410713.1:1133-3094 GCF_000710305.1 Buceros rhinoceros silvestris | reverse complement strand
TAACTTCTATTCCCCCCCCCCCAACGTGGAACAGCAGCAGACATAGCCATTGCAACCGTACGATTAAAAATACAGTATATATTCTCTTCTCGCCCCTCATGATTTCCTCCCCTCCTTGGGCAGGATGTTATGGTGATTTTTTTTTTTTCCTATCATTTAACTTGCACACAGACACACAGGCACACACACACTCACACACACACAAAAAGAAAGTCCTATTCTATTGTACTGGGCAGAGATCCAGAACAAACTGCAACCGTGAGGTGAATTATTTGAGAGAATTAAATATCCAGGTTCTGTGCTCAATGTCCCTGAAATTGAATATATAAAAATCTTGTCCAAGAAAATGTTATTAAGTTATAAGTAAGAGCAGGGACCCACGTTAAGAGGATGCCGTGTGGTTTCTATGGCATGTGGTTACGACGCATATTTTGTTTTAAATAATAGTTTAATTTGGGCTGATGTTGAGAGTCTGCCAGGGCTGGAAGACGGAGCTGTTTTGCAGAAAGTGCTCCCACCAATTTCCCTGACTCGTTCAATTTTTGAATGTATTTCTTAGTAATGAATCGCTGCCCTGCACATGGCACAGGGATCTGTTAATTTATTCGCTGGATTTTAAAGAAAAGATGTGCCAGAACCACTTCCCGTTCACTTTGCTGTTTAGGGATTTGTGTGTAGTCAATAGATAAAGCAGCACTGGCATTTAAAATATCTTATATTTTAACGATCCAAAATATGACCAAAAAATAAACCCAAACCGAATAAAACCCCGTTATGAAGCAAAGCCCTCCATTGCCATTAAAGGATGGGGAGCAGGATTAACAGTATCAATTATTAACAGCTTTCTTCCTCTTTAATATTTAATTCTGCATATTAGATCAAGTCAATTACATTAAGGAAATAGCCGTGCAAATTTGTAAGAGGCAGTACTTACAGGGGAAGATTAACCGGATTATTTTTTTAAAAATATTCTATATATTTCATTTTGCGTGGAGGAAACGTTCTGATGGCGCGCGTGTGTGTGTGTATGTATATATTTATAATGGTCCATTTAATTGGTGTAAAGGTTTATGGCTTCAGTCATAACTTCAGAGGAGGAAAAGGAAATAAAATAGAAATACGTGGTCTGTCTAGAACCCTTAATTTTACTCCTTCCCGCCCTCAGTTACTCAACGGTCAGCTAATATTTGCATGTGATTGGTAACTGCTCTATTATTTACCCTAAACCCACTTCACCTTTGGGTGAGACCTTCCCCACTCCCGTCTCTGTGCGGGTGGTTGCTCTCAAAGGGGTGTTTTCTCCTCCCTACCCCCTCCTTGAACAGGCCAATTCCTGAAATGTACTTTCTGCAAAAGATTCCCACGTAACTTCTCCCACACGCGAGGGTGGCGGGCAGCCTGTTATTTATTTTTTGGCTGCCTTTGCAGCCCTGCGAATGTCCGTGTCTCTGGGTAACACTGTCCAGACCCCCGGCCTCGGAGTCCCTCCAGCCCTCGGAGGATGTTTATTGTATCGAGACTGTTTCTTGCCACATAGCAAAAAATAATCAGGATTTATGCAAGGTTTCTCCAGACCTCCTCACTCTGTTCTTTTCCTGTGCCAGGGGTTTATAGGAGCAGATCTGTAGACATGTGGGAAAAGACGTCTGGGGGAAAAAAACCGTCGTTTTTGCATTGGTTTCTTTGTATACACGGTGTGGAACGCACAGCTGGGCATTATGCAAATCTATAAGGGCATGTGGGTGTTTACCTGGCATAGATGGAGCCGGGGAAAAGTGGGGGGAGCTCTGCCAATAGCACGTGTGCACCCAAACATACGTGTGCGCGCAGAGTCATGTGTGTGCACAGACACACGTGTGCACGGGCACAAGGCTGTGAGTACAGACCCGCGGGTCCGAGCACACCCCCACCCCCCCCACTCCACCCCCCCCCCACTCCGGGGCGGTGGGGGGGGGGGGGGG
>NW_010410713.1:486-1068 GCF_000710305.1 Buceros rhinoceros silvestris | reverse complement strand
CCCCCGCCCGCCCCCCCCCCGCCACTCGGGGACGGTGGGGACGGGGTGAGTGTGCAGCAGGTTTTTGGGATCGGGCCCCCCACCAATCTGCACAGCCTGTGGTCGCCCTGACCATCCCGCCGGATTTTCATACGGCCTCTGCTGTTCACTCCCGCGGCAGGCAGCATTTTTCACCCGGGGGTGCATATGCGTAGGTATAATCTTAATATTTGATGGCATGATTAAAACCTTCTGAGAAACACTCAAACTGCATCGTATTGATCTTGGTGCTTTTCTTTCAGCCAACCCAGCTGCCAGCTGGCTGCACGCCCGTTCCTCCAGGAAAAAACGATGCCCTTACACCAAATACCAGACCCTGGAACTAGAGAAGGAGTTTTTATTCAATATGTACCTGACGAGGGACCGTAGACACGAAGTGGCCAGACTCCTCAACCTGAGTGAGAGACAAGTCAAAATCTGGTTTCAGAACCGAAGGATGAAAATGAAGAAAATGAACAAGGAACAGGGCAAAGAATGAAAAAGCAGAAAAGCAGCACACACACGCCCCTCCCCTCCCCAGCTCCCAGCCTCTGTGGCCACGCA
>NW_010410713.1:0-265 GCF_000710305.1 Buceros rhinoceros silvestris | reverse complement strand
TTGCATTGTGTATTTGTCTTTTTTTTCTTTTTTTTTTTTTTTTTTTAGGAGGCAACTTAGCCCAAAGTGCAGCTCCTTTTTGGGGACACATGCTGGGTTTTGTTTTTCTTCGCTTGTTTTCTTTCTGTTTTTTTTTTCCCTTTCTCTTTTCTTCTCCCTGCAGTGTAACACTGACACAGGCTCCTGTCTGAGCAGCAGCTTTCTCTGCTCCTGTTTTCTCCATGGAAAGCAAGACTGCAAACACAACCGGCCACAAACAACCCTG
>NW_010410712.1:1522-2197 GCF_000710305.1 Buceros rhinoceros silvestris | reverse complement strand
CGCAGCCCAGCTTTGCCCTTGCGCAGTTATGCCAAATTCTGAATAGATTGTGACTCCAATGCCTTGTACAGGAGAATTACAGCTCCTGGGGGGAACTGCTGCTGCCTGGCTCTTTATCAGAACACCTCGCCCTTCGAGTCACAAGTATGTGTTCCCATTTCTTACCATGGCTTGAGTTACTGACCAGCGTAAAGCTAAATCCTGCCGTGACTACCAAGGCTTTAGAAGGGTAGCAGTGCCAAAGGCAGGAATCCAGGCAGCCTCATATTTTTAGAGTGCTCTTTTTCTTCTCTGAATAGCAATGTGTTCAAAGACACTACACTCGGTGTTTTTGAAGCTATCCTTCTACTTACGACTGAGCTGTTGTAAACTCAAATAAAACAAAAATAAAAAGTAAACTTCTGGATGCTTTACCTCAAAAGGAACACGCTGGCTCCCAAATGACATCCTCCCACACCAACCGTTTGGGAGGCAAAGACACCCTCTTTGCTGAGAGTCCCCGCTAAGAACAGCCTTGTGACCCGGGGGCGTTAGTGCAGGTAAACTGCAAATGTCCTGGAGAACAAGCAGTGGCAGCCGCGTCCCGCAGCCGCGCTGCACCGGGCCTGGTTTGGCACTGCTGCAGCAGAGCGCTCTCCCAGGAGTTTCCCAGTGCTGCTGTGCTGGCTCCATGCC
>NW_010410712.1:374-1401 GCF_000710305.1 Buceros rhinoceros silvestris | reverse complement strand
GGACCCCTCCAGCACAGACGTCGCCCCCGCCACGGCTCGTGCCGAGCACCGCTTCCAGGGCTGCTGGAGAAGGGAGCAGGGCCAGCTCAGCCTGACCGCACAGATCTGCAGTGGCAATGCTGCGCAGGGTAAGGCAGACCATAGGTGGAAGTGGCAGTGGTTGTTTCTGGTTCCCTTTTTTCCCTGCACAACTGCAGCTCTCCTTTGGCCGTGCCGCGGGGAGGCTGCTCTCCCCCGTGCCCTTTCAAGCGCGCGTTGCCTCACAAGGATCGCAACAGAGAGTTGCAGGGTTGGGCTGCCTTGCTGCTTACTGTGGGGCTGCTGGGGGCGGCTGTTCCCAGTCTCCTGCTGGGAAAGAGGACGAGGAGGACTCCTCAGGGTATGCCCAGGAGTCAGGGCTGCAGCCGGTGGCACAGGTCCTGAGCGCAGCAGGCAGGCTGCCAAGATTCTGCCTCAGCTGCGACATGAAACACGGGCAGAAAGGGGCTGCTTTTCCCCAGATCTGCTCCCAAGTTTGTTCTTGGAGGAGCCACACCAGCTCCATCCGAGGGAAAGGAGACACATTCTTCACCTGAGCATCTCGAGTGGCTCAGGAGTGTCCCAAGCCTGGCAGCCCCAGAGTTTTCGTGGGGAAAACCCAGGGCCTCCAGAAATGCAGGTTGGTCGCTGGATGCTGGGTGCGAAGGCGGGATACGCTGAGGTGTCAGCGCCGAGTTACAGCGGCACGTCACTGCGTGCGGGTGAAACAGGGCATGGGAGCAGGACTGGTTCTCTGACATGTTGACATGACAAGGTAACAGCACTTCACTGGCAGGAAAGAGTACGTAAGGGTCAGAAAACCAGCGCTGCTGGAGTGCAGCACAAAGAGCTGCTGCAGGACACATCTCCACCAGTTTATCCTTGCTTTGGAAATGCGTGTGTGAGACTTTCCCAGTGGCTCGGTGCCTGGCCACACCCGCGAGCAGGAGCTGCCGCACTGGATTCGGGTTCCCTGGTTCACTTTTCCTGGGATTTACCCCACAGAGGA
>NW_010410712.1:0-246 GCF_000710305.1 Buceros rhinoceros silvestris | reverse complement strand
GCAGAGCGCTCTCCTGCCTGAGCGACCTCTCCGAGCCCGGCTGCTCTCAGCGGTTTGCTGGGAAGAGCCCATGTCTCCTGGGTGCTCCTGAGCTTCAGCTGAAGAGTCGCTGTCACCAAGCAGGTCCTGCAGCACGCCAGCAGTAAAGGTCGTCCCCCTTCCCCTGCTCCGTCAAACCCGGGCACGGCAGAGGGGATTCTGCCTTTCGAGGGTCTGGGCAGGCAGAGCCCCGGGGAGGTGCGGGTC
>NW_010410711.1:3562-7205 GCF_000710305.1 Buceros rhinoceros silvestris | reverse complement strand
GGACAAGCTGGAGAAGTGGGCCCATGTGAATATCCTGAGGTTCAATAATGCCAAGAGCCAAGTTCTGTACCTGAGTCAGGGCAATCCTCAGTACCGAAACGGTCTGGGGGGATGAAGGGATTGAAAGCAGCCCTGCGGAGAAGGTCTTGGGAGTACTGGATGATGAAAAGCTGGATGTGAGCTGGCAATGAGCACTCACAACACAGAAAAAGCCAATCATATTCTGGGCTGCATCAGAAAGAGCGTGGCCAGCATTTTGAGGAAGGTGATCTTGCCATTCTACTCCACTCTGGTGAGACCTCACCTGGAGTATTGCATCCAGCTCTGGAGTCCTCAGTTCAAGAAAGACATGGACCTATTAGAGCAGGTCCAAGGCAGGGACACAAAAATGATCAGAGGACTGGAGCACCTCTGCTATGAGGACAGACTGAGAGAGTTGAGGTTGTTTAACCCGGAGAAGACAAGGCTCTGGGGAGACCTCATTGCAGCCTTCCAGTATTTAAAGGAGACCTATAAGAAAGATGGGGATAACGTTTTGAGCAGGGCCTGTTGTAACAGAAAAAGGGGTGATGGTTTTAAAATAAAAGAGAGCAGATTTAGACTAGGTATAAGAAAAATGAGGACAGACTGAGAGAGTTGAGGTTGTTTAACCCGGAGAAGACAAGGCTCTGGGGAGACCTCATTGCAGCCTTCCAGTATTTAAAGGAGACCTATAAGAAAGATGGGGATAACGTTTTGAGCAGGGCCTGTTGTAACAGAAAAAGGGGTGATGGTTTTAAAATAAAAGAGAGCAGATTTAGACTAGGTATAAGAAAATTTTTTTTTACAATGAAGGTGGTGAGACACTGGCACAGGTTGACTAGAGAGGTGGTGGATGCCCCATCCCTGGAGACATTCAATGTCAGATTATATGGGTCTCTGGGCAACCTGATTTAGATGAAGATGCTCTTGCACACTGAAGGGGGCGTGGGTTAGACTTTGAAGGTCCTTCCCAAATCAAAGCATTCTGTGATTCTATGATAAGTAATGTGGCAGCATCTGAAAAGATCTGCTTAGCATATGTTTTAATGTTCAATCCATTCTCTGAACCAGAATCAGGCTAAATGAGCATGTGAATGGGATGTTCCTGTTTGGAAAAAAAGCTTACCGTTTACTTAGCAAGCATTTGTTAGAGTGATTGAGCCCCTCTGCTGTGCCATATTTCTGTAGGGGCATTGATCTGCCAATTACTCTGGGCTGTGTATGTTATTCTACATTTCAGTGAGCGCTGCTTCTCAACAGCAGACTAAAACTTACCCTCAAGGCCAAAATGGGTTACCTGCCATATTGTTTAGTCACATTCTCTAACAGTGTGATGACCTTGAAAGTGCATTGTCTAATGGTTAGTGGAAACAAATGAAGAGTACTCACTTCATGAGGACAAATGAATTCAGCCATATTCAAACTGCATGCAAGTATTTAAAATTATTTGCGAAAAGAAGAAGGGATCTTTCATCTCTCTTACTCCTTGACTTATCAAGGCTGAGCTATCTGACAGTTAAGAATTGCAAGCTGCAGCTTTTCATAAAAGTTCTGCCACATTTGCCACATTGGGGGAGCAGACTCATACAGGAAGAAACTGATGGGCTCCAAACCTGGCTCTACAGAAATTAAAGAAAACAAAACAGATGGTATTTCTTTTGGTAAATAGTGTTTCTGGGAAGTATTGAAAAAAGTATGCTTAATTTACGAAGAAACAGAATGGGAAGCCCCTTCCCTTTTTGGAAACACCTGCAGAGTTGTACATCGTCATCTGGAATTTATCTTTTACATATTGAAATTCTGAATATATTGAGAACATGAACAGCTTCTAATATTGTATATATCAACTCCACATGGGAAATAAAAATGAAAAAGAGATACAACATGTATAATTCACATAAAAATATCCAGGATATCCACCCAGTGTTCCAAATGGAGGGGCACGAATTGCAGAATTATTATTAAAAGTTTGGTAGAATAATCTAACATTTAGGATCTGGAGACTCCCTGCTTACCAATTAATAAGCCATACTTTAATGATTGCTCTAGCAGCAGACCGTACTCAGTGAGATAGCAACTTACTTGATTCTGGTCCTAGCATGAAGCCTGAGCACATTTGCAAGCATTAGAGGAGAACAGAGCCTGAGTTCTTTCTGTTAGTCAGGGACATTCACTCTCAATTTCTTGTCTGTATCCTACATTCCTCATTCCATATCTGAATGCATAAGGAACTGGTGTCTTCTGCTTCAGTAGTATGAATATCTGAATGTTAGAGGAAATAGCCTGATGCAAAAGGTGTATGTTAATAGTATTACATGGACAGATTTCGGTAGACAGATTTCCAGGAGGTCACACTATCTGATTTGATGATCTCTAAACTAATGATGATGATGATCTCTCAACTCTCTAAAATAGATGTAAACTCTAAACACTGAAAGAATGAGCCTTTTAAGTTCCTCAGCTTGTGTTTCTCTGCTCTGAAGTCGATTTCCAAACTCTGTTATATTCAGTGGATCCTGGACTGGGACTTTAACCTCAGTGGTTAAACCTGCTGCTTCAGAGCGAACACTTACTTTCGTATTTGCTAAAAATTATGAAGTTTTCTGAAAAGAATAGAAATGTGCTCCTTTTATAATTAGGTAGATTAATAAAGACACTTATTAAAGGAGGATCTTTTTTAGTGAGAAAGAGCAGAGAAGTCCAATCAACAATGTATATATTGTAGATAAAACTATTTAAACTCATTTTTGGACTAAATATTTAGTGCTTCCCTTCAGCTAACTACTCTAGGGACGAAAGGCACCATTATAATATTACTGTCTAGTCCCCCTTGTCTTTAATGTACAAGCTCCCACCCTCTTTGCTCATAGACTTAAACCAAAACCAAATAAGAACCAAAACACAGGACTGTACAAATAACACATATTTTTCGACATGGTGTATCGCTTATACAAGATTCC
Source organism: Buceros rhinoceros silvestris (assembly GCF_000710305.1). Classification (NCBI taxonomy): domain Eukaryota; kingdom Metazoa; phylum Chordata; class Aves; order Bucerotiformes; family Bucerotidae; genus Buceros; species Buceros rhinoceros. The sequence continues at coordinate 4,224 of NW_010410711.1, read as the reverse complement.
TTTTAATATTTTTTTTTCAAACAAAAGGCCCTCTTCTTGTAGTGCAAGTAGCTGTTGTGAAATGAGTCCAAATCTCCAGAGAAACCTTTTTCAAAAGTCCTTGAAAAAGCTTTTATAATTTCCCTTGACTATTGATCTACATCCTTCTACAGACTTAAGACCAATACATATTAGCAGAACATGAAAGATATTTTTGAAAGTGCAGGTGCAAAATTTTTAACATAACCTTGAGTTTTATTGCACAAGATTCCTAGTTCTGGGGGAAAACATGTTTTCATGTATAAGTGACTCCAAAGCCCCCCTTTTTCCACTTGCCATAAAAAATGCAGGGGGAAAGAACGCTTTCAAAACTCCCTGTGGCAGAATAAACCAGAGCCGAACCTTCATGTGATTATTCCAGAGTGAGACATTTAAGCATGGGGCAGCTTCATAAACTTCAGGGACTTCATTTGCATGTGAATATTGATTCTTTTCGCACAAACAGTTCATCCTTTTATGTTGCTTTTGCATGAATTTGCCCTCCAGAGAATTGATTTTTTTTTTCCCATGCTTCAGCTGGGTGTTTCTGCTGCCCCAGTCAAAAACACTTCTCCTTGATGAATCAAATGGAGCAATGGGAATGTGTAGATTACCCCTGCTTCTTCCTCTCAAGCATGAACAAC
>NW_010410711.1:427-3447 GCF_000710305.1 Buceros rhinoceros silvestris | reverse complement strand
AAGAGTGAACATTTGACCTCTCTTTTAAATTATCAGATAAGCAAAAGCAGTTCTAGGTGTGTGGGGGCAGAGATATCCATCAAACAATCTAAATTACCAAAAGTAGTTAAGGGCAGTATTTCCTAAGTAAATCAGATCTCAAAATACTCCTTGATCATTCAACCAAGGGTTATATTTTGGGTATCATAATTCATCCTGAGGCTGTGCTTACCAGCTGCAAATAAAACTTACAGTATATGAGTTTGACCCTGTAGCCTCTACTCACACAAGTAAGTGCTATGAATTTCCCACAGAAGTCCCCAGAAGAGAGTTTGTCACAGGCCCTGGGATTTCAGCAGTGGACCCCATTTGCATAGGCGTGCTGCATGCATGGTAGAACAGTCTCAAGTCCTGAAAAGTCAAAGAGTGAGCAGGCAGCCTGGGATCATGCACCAAAGCTGACATTATAGTTTTCCATAGACTGATTGTCATAGAAATACTATGCTTTCAGATATCTGTACAATGATATGCTAGTTTCTGTTTTAATATCTTAGCAGAACATAAAAATGCCTTCCCCATTCTATCACACCTTTATTTTATTGCAATAACATGAACCGTGTTAGATCATAGTGGTGTGAGATGCTGTGATGACACAATAGTAAAAGGGGCATCGTATTACCATGCCTAAATCACATACAAAAAAGAAATACGGAAAAGTTTTGTTGATTACCAAATAGTTCTCTTAACAGACAATTGGAATTTGGCTGCCGCATATTCTAACTGAGATTAAGTTACATGTAGGATGCAATGAAATATGATTTCTATCCTAAGTTACCCATTTTTTGTTAATTGCTCACCTGAACATTTTTCATGAAACCCAAAGTTCACAATGTTTAGAGTAATGTAGTAACATTGTTGATACCAGTATCTATAAAATAAGTAAGAACAGCCTGGAAAAAGACTTGTTCTGAGCTTCTGAATCAGTTGATACTGAACAATAGTTTGGCATAATAACAAAGGCTCTCAATTTCAGATTTCTAGAGGAAAATATAGCTAATGTCCTATGGAAAATTCTCAGGCTGTTCATATCATTTTTATTTTGGGGAACAGATAAAGACTTGTACAACTGTAAAAAGTATGATGAAGAACAGCTATTAATAGTTACCAGTTGACAGGAAAAGACATTTTGTTTCACTGCTTCTGACCTTCAACAAGCGCTTAAACAGCCTGTGTTTGACTCTATGTTTTGCTAAAGATCTTTTTGTTACGCATGAGTGAAGTCTAGGAAAAAATACCTTTCTTTGCTCTGTAGAGGACTTGTTCATAAGTAAATTGCTAATAAATTCCATCATATGATAAGGATATAGTAAATTACCCATGACTTCCCTATTACTTGGCTGCTTTCTATAATAAGGTTACTTACCTTTTCATGTCAGCTCATACGGTCGTTTCTTTTGATTGGAGGATATGGTTATGTAGGATGTACTTGCTTTTCAGGGACGTATGGAACATACATGTGCGTGACTGAATCAGGTTCAGTTCAAGCAGCAATATGGCCTTAATAAATGCTAACAATAGCATTTACAATTAATATATTCAGCAGTCCTTTCTACCTGTCAAGTTCACTTACTTTTTTTTTTTAATGTTTACGGTATCATAGACTGACATTTACCTGACAACTTCCGTGTCTCTTCCAAATGGCTTTCTTTATTTTCTACTGACATTTCAACTATTGATTTGAAATTCTGTCAAAATATTGAATCACTAATTGCTTCAAAATTTCCAGTAAACCTTAAGCTTAACTGAAAGGTATAGCTATGCTTGCTTTAAGAATAGGGTTTTTTAAAAAAATGTTACTGGCTTTCCTAATTAAGCAGACTGGAATGGGCCCAGTAAAAAGCTGTGTTTCTGTTGCAATACCTTCCTAGTGCCAACCTTTCATTAAAAGAAAGAAAAAAAAAGATAAATCTCTACATAGTCCAAATTATCTGGGTTGGAATTTTAATTGTGCTTCTTATTGCCTGGGGATTAAGAAATCTCAGACTAAGCCCTCAAGAGGTTGTGCTCAGTTTCACAGCTTGAAAACTGTCATCCTGAGGGGTGCATAAATTCTCTTCTATCAGCCAAGTGCTCCCCACTGTCTGTAAAGGCTAATTTGGAGTCTATAAACCTGGGCCTATTACGGACATCAGTAAGGTTTAAGACAAGTGACTCCTACTCATGCATACAGGATGCAAGTGAAATCCAGAGGATATTTTGGTCTGAACAGCGCATAATGAGGGACAACAGGTAAGGCTGTATTCCCACGGCATTCATTGTAAAGAACAGTGAGGGCCATCTGAGTAGCTCTTAAATTTAGCACTTTCGATGTGTTGTGTTGTGATTTTTGGCATTTTAAATGCCAGACCCCAGGTCATGAGAGCTTAGTTGAGAATAGGTAATTTTCTGTCAACATTGCTATGCGGAACTCTGACACAAGAGGCAATGATTTTTCTTTGTGCCTTTCTCAGTACTTTCATGACTTTTGAAAGGGAATAGAATATCATGGTACAAAAGCTGGACAGTAACAAAACAGATGCCATCTTTTCCAAATCAAATACCTTCAAGTAGAGAAAGCCAATTTCAGAAAACAGAGCTGCTTCATCCAGCATCAGAACACTGGGAAGTTTTGCAGTTTTCAGGGAGTTTAGCATTAAAAATAGATGTCCTGAAGGCTCTTAGTAGCACTGTATTTGTGGGAGAAGCAGAGGAATTTCCATAATAAATCAAATAAATTGTCTGAACAGTCTCATGATATTGGTTGTGGTCAGAAGCAGCTCAGTTTTCTGCTTTCTAGGCAGGTTCTTTATAAGGCAAGCAATACAGGTATCTTCCACCACTCACACAGGTCAAGGAAATCCAACAACATCTATACTCTCTCATTGATCACGATCATATCTGTTATCATGATCGTATCTATTATTTGACTTACTCCATGTTGTATCTCTGGCTGACTGAGCACAGAGCAGGCAAAGGGGTTGAGAAGATAAGAAGCCAGAGCT
>NW_010410711.1:0-307 GCF_000710305.1 Buceros rhinoceros silvestris | reverse complement strand
AAAAAACCCGGCCCTGCCCCAGCTGCCACAGTAGCAGCATCTTGGTTAATGCAACACCTGCAGTGCTACTGGCATTTCAGTGGTGAAGTTGAATGAGTTGTAGGCGTGACTAGACTTTTTTATTTGCATACCCCAGGTGTCACTTACTCAAACACAAACCTCAGGAATATACTAGACCTGTTACCCTTAACTCTCAATACTCACACACAACTGTTGAGGTCCCACTTTGACCCAGGCTGGAGAAAAATATTTGACTACGAATCATCTTCTTCCCTCCACACCCCCACCTCCTCCCACCCCCCCACCT
>NW_010410710.1:0-13335 GCF_000710305.1 Buceros rhinoceros silvestris | reverse complement strand
TCCCTCCGTGCAGCCGGCGGAACTCCAAGAGGGGGAGTCGCTCCCCCGACCTGCTGCTTTAAAGGCTCCCGATGTAACGTTTCACCTGTCTCCCTTAACCAGTTAAATGCGGAATTATCGTATTTGCATGGAATAATTCTATTTGTCCATTTCCCAAAACAAGGAAGTTTCAGCTCAAACCAGGACACTTCCTGAACCCATTTAGAAGCAGTGCCTCCTCCCTCCCACAAGCTGCTGCTTGGTCACACAGCTACAACTGGTGGTCTCTATCTCATGCGCTACTTCTCCCCTCCCAGGACTCGGGTCCTTTGCCAGACTGACAGGCATCCCAAGGACTCTGGTAAGGACACCAGTAGAAGAATTAGCTTTGTAGAAGTATATTATATGAAAATGAGGATTAATATATGAGTTAAACATAAGGATAACTGGAATAATTACAAAGCTGTCACTGTTATTATTTTGTCTGTGTTTGAGGACGAAAAAAATTTAAAAGAGTTCAGATCGCTTGTGTATTTTAGACCTAGTAAGGGAGATTACTTAAGGCAGTATGTTTGGGATAAGGCAATCATGTTGCCTTATCCAAACTCTTGTTGCCTTGTGCTACACATCCCTCAAATTCCATTTTATTGTTGTTATAGAATGTGACTTCTATAATCTTACCCTGGCACTTTCTTTTAAAAATATTTGACAATAAATTTTTAATAGGACTAAGTTCTGTTGGCCTAATTCAGTCTGAGTCTGATGTAACACCATCAAAATCTGTGGAGTTTCCCTGGCATCAAAACTTCAGTAATTTAGGAATGAGCCAGGCTTTTAATTTCTTGGATTTTGCCAGTGGGAACTTGGAACCAGCAATTCAAAAATTATTTTTAATCTCATCCGGAGATCCCCATTTACTTTCAAAGATACAATCTTCATCATCACATACTCTGGAAAAGCACGCTTGCATTCATGTTTAGAAGCTTAATTATGCATCAATTACATGGGGGAATTTTAAATAAGATTTGCTGATCCTTTTGTTTCATGGATTTGACTAAAACATTCTGTTTATTTTGGTATCACTCTCATAGCTGGCATGACTGATTTATCTGATGACTAATTTATTTGACTCCAACCAGAGATACACTGCCAAAATTTCAACAAAAGGCTCCTTTGGAAAGGATTTATATTGTCTCGGTGCATTCTAACTATTAAACAATTTATGAAAATGCCTATTGATTCCCAAAAGTTGCCTGGCAATGATATAGTCTTAAACAACTGAGTTTAACCAGCCCTTCCTCTTAATTAGCATAAAAAGTGAGCCCACTGTAACTACTTCTCCACCAGCGTGGTATTAGTGAAGCATCTTTCAAGAAGGATAGCATTATTTCTGCACAGGGAAAATGAGGGACAGCTTGACTTTGTGTGAGCATGTGTGCACACAGAGCATGTTTTATGTAAGAGCTCAATCAAAAGAATAAATGCCAGGCTTAGTCTTTGAAGTAGCTGGCATTATCTCTTGCCTGAGTGAGATCCCAGTTGTCAGCGAATACCTATCAGAGACTTGTTTTACGTACTCATGCCCATCAATGCACTATGGCTAAAGAAGAACATGGATTTTACTGGGGCATCTAGGCTGTGTGGAAAAAGAGGGTGACAAGGCTTTGCACATCAGAGACAGTTTGATGGTCAGGTAAAAGTTTATTCAATGAAAATAGAAAAATGTGGGATGGAGAAGGTGACAGTTTAAGGACTGCAGTACTTTATCCCTGCAGCAGCTTTCGTTGAAAGTGTTCTCCCTTTGAGCACAGACTGGGAGAGAGGAGAGATGTGAAATATGGGAAAAATAGCTGCAGGAGGAAATTGCTCTCCATGTACATATTGGTAGACATCACCTCCAACTGATCCGAAGGAGGGTAGGATTCACCTGCAGGCAACTGCTGAGTCAGGGTGGGATTCAGTTGAATCCTGCCTGGGATGTCCATACCTTCACTAATCATCCATCTGCTTTACTGTCAACTGGCATGTCTAGACTGCTCCTCTGACCTGGTACAGCTGTTTCTCAGGGATAAGATAGCTCCTGTCCTAGAAGAGGACAGGATCCCCTGTCCCTGTTGACTCTAAGATGATCACAGGGTGACTAGCTCCCATACAATATTTCACACCACAGATGTCTGAAGTGGTCTGAGATAAATATTAAACCTATGCTTAAGATCCAGTGCAGCAATTTTAGCACCTCTTCTGTACCCAGCTTCAGGTGCCTGATGAATCAGGACAACAGCTCTAGTAGGAAGAAAGAAGAGCTATGGGTCCCACGACATTCAATATTACTAATGTGTGACTCCGTTCTGGACACAAGATGACAATCTCATGGCAAATCTCAGCTGTTACAGAGGACATATTCAAAGCATTGCCTCCCTCTGCCTTACTCAAGCCTTGCTTGAGTCTTCCCTGAGCTGGCCATTGACTGTTTTTTGTTCAGACCAGTCTAAATCCTGTTTATATTCAATGATAATGTACAGCTTGAGTACTTCAAGCATTTTGGCCCATATTGTCTCCTTGCCTCCTCTGTTTTGGGCTGTTTCAGCTATGTTAGGAAAATATTGTTTGCCAATGAATACAGCACAGAGAAGTGAAATAGGATGAACGTGAGTGTGCTGCTCAGGGCTGTAGATCTCTCAGCAATATCTCACCAAATCCCGGACATCAAATGTGTTATGCAGAGCTACGCGCTCTGCAAGCACGGAACAAAATGCCTACTCCAAATTCAGACAAAACGTAGTAAATGTATGTAAAAAAAAGTGCAAGAGGATTTAATACAAAGCAACTTTTGCAGACCAGAAGTCCTCTAAAAGACCTCTGTAGATCAAAGACTAGTAACCAATGGACTTTAGCTATTTATAAGTTATATTTTCGCTATTACAGCTTTCCACCTAAACAAGCTGCAAGGGGCAGCTGAAGAGAGAAGAGGTGAGGACTTCAGGGGGACTGTTTTACTTCTGGCAGCTAGCACTGAACATGGGGTGTAAGGCTAAGGTGATTCAGGTAACCACAAAGTAAAACAACCACAGAGTAACAAAATTAAGCTATGGGTTAGAGGTAGGCTGTCCGTAGACATCCAAAAAAGGGACAGTTGCCTTTAGGGTAGAACGCTAAAACTGCTAACAGTCTTTGTGATAATCCAGGTTGACCATTTCCTGTGTGTGGTGTTGCCACTAGACATGGGGAACTGATTATGTTCTTCCTGTTTGCAGCCACTTTTATGTATTTGAAGGCTATTTTTGTGCTGCCAGTTAGTCTATTCTTCTTTAGACAAAACAGTGTTAACTCTTCCAGTCTTTCCTCACAGGTCATATTTCATGAATGTGAGGGAATCTAGTTGCTCTTATCTGTGTGCTCTTTCCAAGTGCTCTGCATCTTGCTTCAAGTGTAGAGCAGTTTAAGAAACTGTTCTCCTGTTCAGAAGGTTTGTTTTAAACTGACCAATTGGAATATTCCTTCCCATGTCACGTCCAGCATACCTCATAGGCTGTAAAAGTTTCTCGCGGGCGCTTCTGTTTCTCGCGAGCATTCTGTGCCTTTAAGGGGCGCAATCACGCACTGCTCTTCCTCTTCTTCACTCCGGGCGGTGTCCCTTACACTTCGACCTGCAGCTTGTCACCCCGTGCCTCGCTCTCCTTCCGCTCTGAGGGGCATCACTAACACTTCTGCTCGGCAGACCTGCGGCTTGTTGACAGGAAAAACTTTCTCGGCTCGGCTCTGCCCTCCAGCTATGGCCTGCCTGCTCTTGGCTGGAAGCGCTCTCACCGCTGCTCCAACAGTCACCGCTTTTGGTAAGCCACCGCTCTGGAGAGAGAGCCAACCTGTCACCATGGAAACCCCCGCGCCACAAGGGACCGACCCCCTTGCCGCTGGAGCTGCTGCGCCTTGGGGCTGTCTCCCCTTGCCCCTTCGCTTTTGCTGCTGCCACCGTTTTGCTTTGCTTCAGTCTCCACGATCAGACTGGTAGGGCTGTGCAGACTCCGGCTTTCCACATGGCGCCCTGGCATTTTGTAGCAGCCGTGGGTTCTTTGTTCTGCCTCTGTGGGAAACCATGTGGCCGCCGCCATCTTTGATTGCTGTCGCGGTGTTCATTTGCTTTCACTCCTGATCCGTGGTTAACCCTCGCCTCTCCATCCCATACAAAACCCCTTAATACCTCACTGGTTTTCTTCTGCATATAATATATTTTTATTTCTAATGTTATTAAACTTTGTTTCAGTTTCCCAAACATTCAGAGGTCTCACAAATTCTTCTTCCTCTTCCTATCTCGGCTTTTTAACTCTTTCTCTCCTGGTGCAGGAGAGAGGGGTTTAGATATAGGAAATTACTTCTCCGGAATTGGCTTACCTCAGCCAAACCATTGACAAAGTGTAGTACCCAAACTAGACACAATATTGCAGCAGAGCAAGCAGAAGCTATCTCACATCTTACAGACAAGCTATTTTTTATAAAGACTTGTGGGTTTGATTTTGGTTTTTTTTCTAGCACAGTACAATCTATATGTCATGCATTGCCTGATCCCAGCTGATTGATCTCTGCTGGTCCATCTACAGAGAATGAATAGCTGACCAGAAGCTTGTGGGAATTTTTTTTTCTGTTGTGTTTCCAGTAAGTTATTTAGAAAGGAGAAGGAAGATATTTTGAGGTGAAGGAGGGGATAGATCATAAAAACATAACATTACTTAAGCAACAGTACCGGGTCAGACATAGCAGTGAACTACTGTATGATCCTGTCTCTGCTAGTGGCATGAAGGAGACAGTGAGGCTGCAAAGATGTTGAGAGAAAAGGAGAAAAAGAAATAAATCCATTTAGAAAATATTGCCATTGGTAGAACTGAGTGAAAGCAGATGTAACCCAGTGAACTTCAGACCCTGAAGTATGTTATTTCTTTTGCTTACTGAGAAAAATGAGCAATGCCAGTGAATAAAATCTCTGGCTCTAAAAATCACTTCGTATAACTCACACATAACAGAAACGAGTCTTGTTTGGAAACAGGTTTTCCTCATCATTCCTTCTTCTTTTAAAGAGCTACTCACGAGTCTTGCATACCTAAAATCACAGAATCACAGAATGGTGGGGGTTGGAAGGGACCTCTGGAGGTCATCTACTCCAATTCCCCTGCTAAAGCAGGTTCACCTAGAGAAGTTGCACAGGATCACGTCCAGGTGGGTTTGGAATATCTGTGGAGAAGGAGACTCCACAACCTCTCTGGGTAGCCTGTTCCAGTGCTCTGGCACCCTTGATGTAAAGAAGTTTTTCCTTATGTTCAGGTGGAACTTCCTGTGTTCCAGTTTGTGCCTGTTGACCCTTATCCTGTCACTGCACACCACTGAAGAGTCCGGCCCCATCATTTTGACACTGGCTTTTTAGATATTTCTAAGCATTGAGGATAAACAGAGCCAGGTCTCTCCACCTTTCATTGTAAGAGAGATGCTCCAGTCCCCTTAACACAGCCAAGTTTGCAGCCCTCAGCTGGACTCTCTCCAGTTTCCTGTCTCTCTTGAACTGGAAAGCCCAGAACTTGCCACAGTACTCCAGATGTGGCCTCACTAGGGCAGGGTAGAGGGGGAGGAGAAGCTCCCTTGACCTGCTAGCCACACTCTTCTTAATGCATCCTGTGATACCACTGGCCTTCTTGGCCATGAGAGCACATTGCTGGCTCAAAACATACATTTTTTTGATTCCTAGTTCCTCTCCCTTGTTCAGCATTGCTTGCCCTTCAGTATTATAAACTATAACCACTTTGCTCCAAGGCTGCATGAACAAGAGGGCACAATGTGGAGCTCTGTTGCTGGACACAGATTTTATTTGAAATTATCCAAGGTGGTAAAATTGTAAAGAACAGGTGGTTGAAAGCACTCTGATTCCTTAAAGAAGTCCCACTCATTCTTTTGAATAGAATGCTTGTTTGGAAATGATCTAATTTCTCCCAGCCAAGTGGTTAGCCTTCAGAGAGCTCGGGCCCAGCCCCAAGTAATGAAAGCAGTGGCCAAATTGTCACCACCAGGTCAATGCAGAGCCTTGCATCTCGCAAGCTCATTTTCTGCTTTCCTAATGGCCTGCTTCCGTCAAGCTGCCTGATGTATTTTGGGGGGCTATGGTCTCTGTGTTTTGTCAAGAATTCTCTCCCTGCCTCGTGCCCCACACCCGACTCACTTTCCTTGGCTGCCAGCATTTCCAGGAAAGAGGAGTGCAAGAGAAAGGCATTCCTATCTCCCTGACACTCCTTTCACCTGGGCATGTCTGAGTTGTGCACACTCAGATCTTGCTAATCAAATGCAAACCCTACCAGCTGGCCCAGACAACCAGCCGTGCCTTACTCTGCCCTGGGCTCGCCCTTAGGACTCTGCAGTAACTGGAGCAATCCCCATACTGCAGCACAACTAGTGAGTGACCTTAGGAAGTGCTCAAACATTTGCATATTATTGCAAACATAAAAATAATAATAAAAATCTGTGGGATGTGGGGTTGTGTGGAGTATCTCTTATCAACAGGCTCCACAAAAGGTCCTTCTTTTGTTTATAAGGAACTGCAGACCAGAGATGCCTGGATTTGCAGACAGGAAGGGTGAGGGGGGAAAACACCCCCACTTGTTTTCTCCTTTGAGCAACAACATTTCTCTTAACCTTAACCAAAGAAGGTAGTGAAGCCACTTGGCAAACAGATTTTTGTTAAGTACCTTGGCTGGAAATGTTTGTGCTTGTTCCTGTTAACACCCACAGTGCTCTGCTCCATGCGTGCCAAGGGGAGGAAGGGCAAGGACTCACCACCCCGTTCAGCCGTACGCCTTGCACCCCCCCCCACCCCTATGCTGCATGTCTGGGCAGGAGTCTGCCTGCAGACAGTAACTGCTGGCTGCAGGGAGGGATGCTGGCTTCAGCTGCCCAACTGTCCTCCTGGCTCTCTCCCTAGCTGCACCAAGTACAGCCCCTTGAGAGGGACCACCACCAAAGCCAGCCAGGGCAGGGGAGCTTTGCTGCTGAGAAGGAAGTTAGCTGCACCATGGGTTGGGAGAAACCAACCCCAGTGAAACTCAGGCCAAAGTATAGCTGTGGCAGTGCAGGATGTCCTAGCCACAGAGACCCCACTGGCCATTCGCCCTCTGAGAGTGATCCCTGTACACAGTCTGGAAAGCAGCCGAGAAACACAACACCTTCACTCTCTGCTACTCCTGCACTGAACCTCTCCATCTCCAAGCATGCTGCATCTGATTTGCTTTAGGGAAATGTGGCTATACCATATGTGGCCTCCTGCTCTCTCAGGGACGCACATTCCCAGCTGTAGTTTATTTCTTTGCCTTTGTCTATTCCACCTTCTATGTCAGGTGAGTTCCCTGTACCTCCTGGAAGGATGTACCCATCTCAAACAGCTCCAAACAGGCAGTAGTAACGTGATGGTGTCCCTGAAGCCTGTGCTGTCAGACTCCAGTGTCAGCCAGAACCCAAGAGGAGCCCTGGGGTGGTCTCAGCTGGACATGCCCTTGGGAGAAAGGGGCTGCAGGAGAAAAGCAGATGAAGGCCATGGGGTTGGTAGGGTATATGCAGGATGGCCATGCCATGTTTACGGAGCCACAGGCAGTGACGTCCCTAGCAGACCTTGATAAACAGTGATAGCCCATAGTGCTTGCTCAGCCTCTGGGACTGCTGAGCGAAAAGTCCTGGCTGCCATCAGCTGGCTGGGATGGCAGCGAGGCTTTCTGACTCAGCAGGAATTGACCCAAATCCCTGGCAGGGAGGACAACAAATTTTCTGCCTTTCACTCATATCCTGTCCCTGGCTGCAGTGGTTGCTCTCTTTTCAAAAGTTGAGGTCCAAGTCTCTGACTAGGACACTGGTTGACTTCTTAGATGGTGGGGCTTTTTGGTCAGGTTGCATCACCATTTCAACAAACCCCACCTCTGTGTATAACCAATGCGGGGATTTTTTAGCCTAGCAAGATGACACGCATCTCTCCAGGAAAGCTGTAGAAGCTTTGGCTTTTGCACTGAAAGGTCACCTCTGCAAGGAGTTTGATCTGAATAGGGATGCACTCATGAGGGTCAAAAACCCTGTTGAGTGCCAGTCCTGCACCAAGCCAGGCAAATCGGTCTGCTTGAAGGGGACCTTAGCCTTGCTGCAAATACAGGCACAAGAGTCACTGACACTTGAAAATGCTGAATTTCTGTGAAAAACTGAGTTTCTAGGGGCAATATTAAGTAAACATAATGTTGGAGGTTTTGTAATAGCAACTGAGTAAAACAAAACTACTTACAGCATGAACACATTGAAAGGTGTTGTAAATTATAGTAAAATTGTCTATTGCATTAGTTTTGCTGGAATACGATTGTATCATCTCTTTTGTTTCCATTAAAAATATGCTATGGAAAAGCCAGATGCCATTAATGATTATGCAGTTACTTAAATTACCTCTTCTCTCCACTTTGTGAGATAATTACTTCTGTTCTTAACAGAAGGTGGCTGACGCAGGGGCCAGCATATGGTGCGATGCTTGCTCAAGATGGGATGCCAGCCTGGGGCAGCAGTTTGGGCTCATGGTGGGCTTGCAGTGGAGAAGTTGTTTATGCCTCTGGGAAGTCCTGTTCTCCCCATTCCCTGGTTAAACACTGTACTGAGAGAGGGTTAGTGAGTCACTTTCACTGTTCTTAGTGGCTAGTGTTTGGTTTCTGCTTTTGCTGCTTACAGGATGAAATATCAATAGAAAGGCTTTTATGTACATTCCATGTTATTGTTTAAAACTTCATTTGTGAAGAAGGAAAAGGCAGTCTCCAATAACAGAAGATTTTGGCAGATTTCCATCTGCAGTGGAAGTTTAGAACTTTTGAGCTCTCATTTCCTTTGGAAATATGAATCAGTGTGTGTTGCCCTTAATATGAGGCGAGACACATCTTTGTGTCTGACTGGTATCTGCAGAAGAGTAGCTTCACCTCTTAGCTGGATACAAAAATAATAATAGCAAGTATAAAAATTGGTAGAGCGGCCATGGTAGAAAACCAATATATATTACTATGAGATCAAATTTGTGAGAATCTTCAAGTATTCAGTTTTGCTTCTCATTTTGGCTGTCAGGTTATATTTGACTGTACTCTTTCAAATACTAGTAGAGCCTGTGACATTAACTTCTGGGAAAATGGGGGGCTAGAAAGGAAATTTTGGAGTCTAACCTAAAATAATCTTAGAAGATTAATGACATATCCAGTCATTACGCTGATGGTACTCAGGATTAAAATCTACCACATGGAAGTCTTGATTTATGTAAAGTTGTTCAATAGTACAGTTCAATAGTACAATCTTAGCTCAGGACGTGGAATTTATAAATTCTATCTTGAAGCAGGTTAATTCTCAGGACATGTTTTACAGGAGCTTGGTTAATTACCTCCAAACTAACATATGTTTTGTTTAGAAAAGTTTAGGCAGTAAAAAAGAAACATAACTGTAAAATGGTCACATCAGAAGACTGTTGGGCATGGTCCTGAGAAGTCTTCGACGCCTCTGCTTTTTTAACTGTTTCAGATCTTTTTTGAGAAATTTAAAGGGCAAATGACTGGGTAACCAGTACAAGGTATTTAAGGCAGGAGATGAATGAAATGTTCTCGAAAGACTTTGCATGAATTTCAAGGGTGTGCTTTGCCGAATTAAGACTGTAATGTTCAAGTTCTAGATTTTTAAGTATTTGGGTGACTCCCAGCATCCCGTAAAAGGTCACTGTACAGGCAGATCAAGAATCTGGCTTTCCAGCTTTCTCTCCAGGCCAGCACATTCACTCATCCCCTGTCAGTCCTGCTCCTGGCCTGAAGCAGGTGTAAGGCCATCTTGTTCTACAAGTCAATCCTATTTAGCCACCACCCTTGGTTTTGAGTGACCTCAGACAGCTAAATGCCAGTTCATAGGGTCTACACTAACAGATTCTGGTAGATGTCTGTGAAGTCTTGTTGGTTATCTGTCGTATCTCACCAAGTGACTCTTGTTAACATCTCTTGTTCTGTTTTCTTTTAACTCTGGTTTCATGCCTTTCTGTTCATTTCTCTCTGACAGAAAGCATCCCTTAGTACAGAAAGACTTTGCTGGTTTATTATTTACAGTGAAACTAATGAAGGTTTAAATGCTTGGCTTTGTGACTTGAATTTTGTTTTGAATATATGTGTGTTTTTTAAAAAAGAAAAAAATAAAATCCAGGAAGATTTTAATGACACAAACCCATTACTATCAAAAAAGAGTTGCTGCTTCTTCACTTTGAAGTGAAGAATGTCATCAGAAGTGCCCCTTTCCTTGCCAGGTACTGTGTTGCCAGGCCTGTCCATACATTCAGCTTGGGACCCTTCTCAGCTACTCAGCTTCCAGGCCCTTGCCTGACTTTCTGCACCCCTGGCTGCTCTCCCACATGCTAACATTATTTGGTCAGCAGGTCCATGAGCAGCTGCACAGCTGTGGTGGGCAAATGAGGCCGTGGACTGAGAGTCATGGGGTGGGAAAAGAAAGTGCCCTTGCACATAACAAAGCTCTGCTTTAAGGCACAGCCATCTGAGCTGATGTGCTCTCTCTTGTGTTAGGAAATTCATCCCCAGAGAGGAGAGCCATGCAGGAGCCTCAATGTCTGGTTTGTAGAGAGAAGACTGACTGGATTGCAGGCATCTGCTGGGCGCAGCCAGAGGTCCCTCACAGTGCTGACACTAGGACTGAGCCAAGGAATAAGTGCCCTGAAAAAGTGGGATTCTGAAGCCCACGGTAAGCCCCCTGGTAACACCTCTGCTCCAAGCATTTGATTTTGTTTGGATCAGTGAAACACCCAAGTGGATACATTGATCAGCCTCTAAACCATCCTGGCACCCACTCCAGGAAAGGCTTACAAGGATAACTAGACACTGTAGGACTTGATGCCTGTGGGATATGGAGAGGAATCTCATGTGCACAGCTGTATAAAAATGGCTGCACTCATCTGGCTTCTCGCTTGACATTGCAAAACTATGTGTAAATACTGTGAGACATAGAATAACACCTGCACTGAGGGATTTAATACCCCTATTATCTGTGTAGATATTTGTTCTCTCTGCCAAGTTGGCACTTAACTCACACTTGCCCAGACAACTCCATATAGTATCCACAGCAGAGATTTTAATGTACATATATTGTTTTCTCTGCAATTTCTCATCTCATGACCATTGCCTACACTCATTGCCCCATTCCCATTGCCGAGCTATTGCTGCTCAGACCTTCTCCTCCCCCTTGCACCACTCCTTGAATATGTCAGATGTGCTAGAAGGGTAAAAATTTAAAACCTCAAGATCATCAGCTTCAATGATTTGTACTTCAGTCTCCTTCTCTCCCCCATCTGCCTACCACGGCTGTTTTTGCCATGTCTCCTCTCTCCTCCTGCTGCAGGGACTTGCAAAAATGAAATGGATTGTAACTCTGTAACTTTGAATGAAGCGCTGGTTGTAGCATGACTGCTAAAAAAGAGTAAAAGAGGTACATTGGCCTTAGCACATGCTATAGGGAAGCTCACCTCACCAACTTCAGTGCTCACAAGGCAGACCAGGGTATAAAACCTGTTTGAACAGAGGTATTTTAAGACATTGGCTGCATACCAATTACCGTGGAGCCCTATTCATTTTGCAGTATGCTCTCTGCTGCTATGTAGAAGTAATCAAAGAAAGCTAAGAGCAAAGCAGAGATAACAATCTATCCTGGCGTATTAGAAGATGAAAGAGCTTTTTTATTAATGTCCCAGTAACACGCTTTGCTTTCCCATCCTTGCACCAGCTGCACGGGAACCATGCTAGCAAATAAGTCCTTTGCAGCTTACTCCCTGACTTTCTGCAAAAGAAGGACCCCTCTCTGGAGCACTGTCCACCAGGCAAAAATCTGTGAGGATGACTGAAGAGAAGCACAAGCAGCATTACTCTTGTCCAGGCCTTGACAAAAGTAAAAAAGGTCTCAGCACCGTAACCTATGCCCTCGTACATAGGTGGGAAGACAGAAGGCTTATAGCACAAGAAGAGGGCTGCAGAGATGCTGCCAAATTGCTGGGTGTAAACAAGAGCTATAAAGGAGGGCTGGTCTGCAATGCCTTGTGTTTTCACAGAATTCTGCAGATTTTAAAGCAGTGCAGAGTCTGCCCTTTGCAACCTGCCATAAGCTTCTCCTCCAAAACTGGCATCTGTCTGTGAAGGTCTCCACCCTCAGTGTTTTCCAGCTGGCCCCGCTCAGTCTAGTCCTGCAGCTCTTGGAGTCCCTTGGTGTATCATTCTGGCTGCAGATCCCCCAGTAGGCACACCTCTTTCCAGTCTGCCCCCAGCTCTGGTTCAAGTAATTGGCCAGAGCCAGGCAGTCTTCGGAGTAAATAGCAGTAAATAGTGATTCATTGTGGTTTAGATTCCATGATTTTTCAGAGCTTATAGATTAAAATCTTGGAAACAAAGAGATCGACGAGAAAACAAAACTTGGCAAAAGGATTCCTTGCGAATGACTTCAAAATCTCTAAGCTATGTTTCAGCTCCAAGATCCAAAAATCCAAGTTTCACAGAGTTGTCCTGCCTTTTGGGGGATTCCTGGGCACTGGATGCTTCCTCTGGCACTTACCAGCCCCCACAGAAGCCCTGGGTTTTGCTCTGAATCTGTTGCAAAATTGCTGCTGGAGCTCCCTGAGAGAACTTGGGAGTCAGACCCCTCCTTCAGTTCATAAGTGTTCTGCCAGGAGCTGCTATGTCAAACATGACTCTTGGCTTCATGAATAGCTCTGCTGCACATGAATCAATTCCTTTCCTTGCTTGAAACCACCCTAATAATAGCTGTTATGTCTCAGACTAACCCCTACCTAGGCCGAACTCTACACGTTCTTCTTTCACTTTTGGGAGTGGGTGGAGGGGAGAGTGTGGGCAATAATATACCATATAACAGATACCAAAAACCATTTGCTGTGTATTGTCATGACACCTCAGGACCTCTAATGCTTTAGCGATTTCCTCTAGGGACCAATCATGCGTTGCAGGATATCCTGTTTCAGCGGAGAGCAGACCTAGTCATCTAACGTCAAACTGGAGGCCACGAAAGAGGCTCACTGCAATGGAGAGGCAAGCTGTGAGAGTGGAGAACCTTCCGTTACCGAGGTTTAACACCCTATTCCTCCGCATACACAGAGTCCCTCTGCCGGAATCAGCATTTCAATTCGTCCAAACAGTGCCCCTTCTGCTGGCTGAGAAATGGAGAGTTAGACACTGTTATCCTCTGACCGCAGTGCTGGACCCCGTGACTTTGTCCCTTTGGCTGCCTGGAGAATCCCTCAGCAGTGTCCTTTGTGGCTGGCCACCAGGCGGAAGA
>NW_010410709.1:0-4001 GCF_000710305.1 Buceros rhinoceros silvestris | reverse complement strand
TGGAGCTGGCGGCCCCGGTGCTGGGCTGTCGCTTTGGGGTTTTGGTTTTGGCTTGGTTTAGAGTTTTTTGCTTAGAAGATATTTTTCTTTCTTTTGCTCATTTCATTATAAAATACCAAAGTATGCAAAACAAACTTTTTTACCAGTAAGATATTAATATTAAACTTTTAAATCAACACAAGGGATGATGAGAAGGAGAGAAAGCCCTGCGGGAGTGGTGATTCCTCCTCGGGTGGTAACCTTCACCCGGGGCCCTGTGTTGACTCAGCTGATGAAGCAATTCCTTCTGCTCAACAAGGACGGTAGATTTCAATGCCCCTTTCCCGAAGCCCGTGGGTCTGATGGAAGCGACTGTTTGCAGAAGCTGTATTTACAATTCAGCAGCTTCCCCTCCTATGACAGAGGCATGCTGAAAAGATGTTTCAGTGGGGGAAAATGAATGCTCTCAGCTTTTCTGTTCCTGGCCACTTGCAGGCTTTGGGACTCATTTATTTTCAGGTATTCTCTAGATTTCTTGAAGATTGCCTGTTAGTGGCAAAGGCCTATCTTATTACCTCTGGCAGTTTGGAAATTAGGGTAAGTTAAGTATGTCACAATGCAGTTGAGCAGGGAACAAAAGGAGGGGAAAAAAAAAGGAAAATCTACTTCTGGAAGCTTTCAGTCAGTTTGTGTGGCTGCATGTGGGCAGATAATGTAATAGAAAAGCAAATATGCTGTTAAAAGAATATTTAACAAGTTTCTTTTTCAACAAGGAGTGACAGACTCATACCACTAACTCACTGCGCATTCAGGCTGTCTTTCGTCTCAGTTTGGAGGGACACAGGATTAGCCTCCCTCCTCTCCCTTTCTTATCTAATACTTGTGAAGATTTGCTGTCTCCATATGAGTCTGCAATATATAGTCACTGTCCCAAGCCACAGCTGCCTGGGTGCCACTTTAGGAATAAATTTGGGAGGGCCAAGCTCCAAACGTATCTTGGGTTATTGCTTGTACAGTTCAAATTTGTTCAAAACGATGTAAAAACTGGAATTGCATCAACAGGTAAGAGAGTTCTGCATTGCAGCCCGGGCTTTGGGAGGCCCACGTCTTACCTGCGACTCACATGCTAGATGATCTTGGGAAGGCACACTGCTTCCTGGAAAGTTCGGGATGCCTTAACACTCCCAGGGTGCCCCACAGCAGACCTGAGTACGTCGATTTCTAAGAAAACCACAGAAGAGAAACAGTCTTAGTTTTGTCATTCTCTGTTACGAAGCGCTGTACCTTCTTTCTGTCTTATGATGTGTTTCAAGAAACAACCGCTCAGTCTCCTGCTAGAGGCAGCTCTGAGGAACACTGCAAGATTCGAGAAACATGGACACTGAATTTAACATAAAAATCCTGGGAAAGCCCACTGGAACTGTATAACCTGTATGTTCCTGCCAAATTCAGAGCTTGAGCCTTAAAAATTGTGTTGGTACAGCTCTTTTTGTTGCTAAAACATTAAATCTATACCCTCCTAGTTAGGGAAGATTAAAAGGTAGTTTATATTGGTCTATTTTTATTCCTGCTACAGAGGAATAGCCAAAGAGCGAAACCCTCTTTATTCTGCTGCCTTTATCATTTTAGTCCGAGCAGTAAGGTGGTGTGAACAGTCAGGTGGATTCTGCCTCAAAGGGTCCCAGCCTGCCCCAGGAAAGGTCACGGCTCTGCTCACTTCCCAGCCAAGGATCGAGTTGTAGCTGCTCTGATAAGGGGATTCTTGTTTACAGCAACATTCCAGGATGCCTGCTTTGGTTCTCATGGCACCTCTTCCTCTTCAGTCTAGGAGTCTGTCAGAGCAGGGTGCTATAAATTACTGCCACGACAGCTCCTTACCACCTACAGCCTTTCTGTGGCCATATACGACCCATAAATCTTGCTGACAGTCTTTTCCATGGCTCTTTTAATGCTTTGTGCTTTCTCTTCTCCCTTCCTCTCTCCCTTTTCTCCCCTCTTTGCTGTGAAGAAGTCCAGTAGTTCCACCAGAAAGAAAGAAAAAAAAATAATAAAGAAAGCAGCATGAAACAGAATGTAATCAGATTTCGTGGGGAAACCCGAAGGTGCACACAGTAAGAAGTTAATCGACTCTGGTTACGGAGTCCTACTTCTTTAAGAACCTTGCAGCCTAGGAATTGCTAAAGGGTTTAGCAATGACAACAAGCTCTTTTACATAAAGTATCAGCACTAGATTTGGTCCTGGTCACTCAGATTTCCAGAGATCCCTCGGTGCTCTGAGCAGCCACACGTTCTAGAGGAAACGGCAGGATGTGAACTGTTTGGAACAACTGTGCGTGGCTGAAGTGACCTGGGCGGGTGGCAGGGATGCTGCTGGCACCTGGAGGCGCGCTGACACTGTCACACCTCGCAACGGACACACAGAGGTGACCCGTAAACAACAGAGACCATACGCATCGATTCCAGCACCTTTGCATATAACGATTCTCACCAAACTACCAGCATTCTCTTAGTAAAGAAATTGCTTGTATGTTTTATATATAGTAATTTCACCTCAAATCTTCCCGTTGGACAATTTGACAATATCACAGGTATACATTTCTGTTATTTCGTCTTTAATTATCTGTTTTGCTCTTTGTTCTGTTACATTTATTCTATGTAGACAATAACACCTCTGTCATCTGCAGTTTAATTGGTATCTAAGGCCTAGTCTGCGTTTACATTTTACTGGAATAATAATGTTGGTAACGGGTGTGCTTTTGTCATAAAAGAGTTTTGCCGCTATGAACCCTGTGGTGGATGCAGTCGGGTTAGTATAAAAGTGATTTATACCAGTTTAGTTCCTCCCCTACTCGCTGGCAATAGCTGTTCAATTATAAAGTATGTTTATACTGACACAATTGTATCCTCAATCCCGGTTTACGTTTTCATTCTTCATTTGTCTTAATGTCAGTTGTGCCAGAGGACAGTGACACATGCACACACAGACACCCCCGAGCACGATCATCAAAGGCCTGGGAATTCCATCACATTCATCAGATGATAATTCTGTCCCCGGGGCTTTAATCTCTTAAAGAGGGAGATCGGTTTGTGGGGATCGTAACTGCTTCATTTGCATTACAGCAGTAATAAAAGACTCCGACAGTGTTTAAAAAACACTATTTATGGAACTTCCTTGAAGCAAATAGGATCAATAGCACAGCAAGGTATTAAATTGCTGTTACTTAAAACGTACACCAGATTAATTTAACCCTTAAAGCTCTGTGTGCAGCAGATGCAATAAAACTTTAAATCAAACTGTCTTGGGAAGAGAATTCCAAGAGTTTCTGCCACACAATTCTGCAATCTCCTGCAGAAGAAGCAAAAAGCCCTGAACAGATGGCACGCAGGGAACTCAGAGCCTTCCCCTGTCGGTTTTTTTGTAATACGCTCCTCATTAGACACCACCTGGAATCTGGTGCTCTACTCTGCGCCTCCCAGAACATAAAGGACACTGACCCCACGGAGGGAGTTACTCCAGGAGCACCTGGATTTCTGTAAGGAATTTTTTGTATGAAAAAACAGAGCTTAGAGAGGGGTTAGCCAGTCAGAGGAAGGGGCTGCACACACTTGAAGGCCACTACTGTTGCCACTAGTTCATCACAGGCCACAGGTGGTGGCAAGGGCTGAGCTGCAATCAGCGGCTCCTGTGCCCAGGGGAGGAGAAGACCCTGGGGACCGGCCTCAGCTGGGGCAGCGAGGGGCTGGCACACAGCTCCAGCCCGCAGCTCGGCTGCAGGGGGAGTCCGCGGACACGAACTAGGCTCGTCCTAAGGCGTTCGTGGAGGTGTGGGCTTGCTGCAGCGACAGCAAGGTGAGAGCAGGGCTGTGCGGAGGGTGAGCGAACACCCGGCTCCGCCTTCGCGCTGCTGCAGGCAGGATGTGCTGCCTTCGGGCTCTGCCCTAGCCGGGTCCGTGCTGCATCGCAGCGGGGCTCTTCAGCGAGCCCCGAGCTCGGGGGGGTGAGCTGGGGCCGGTGAACCGCG
>NW_010410708.1:1310-1776 GCF_000710305.1 Buceros rhinoceros silvestris | reverse complement strand
CACTCGTAACACCCGCCTGCTGGAGCGGGACTGCCGGAAAAAGTGAATCGCTGGCCCGTGAAAGTCGTGTAAAACGGCGGAGCCGATCGATCCACGCACGGACACGGGACTGGGGACCATGGGCAGTACGCGCTCCGCTTCGCAAGCACAGATA
The DNA here is from genome assembly GCF_000710305.1 of Buceros rhinoceros silvestris. Classification (NCBI taxonomy): domain Eukaryota; kingdom Metazoa; phylum Chordata; class Aves; order Bucerotiformes; family Bucerotidae; genus Buceros; species Buceros rhinoceros. The sequence goes on along the minus strand of NW_010410708.1, from coordinate 1,622 downwards.
AGAGGCCTCGTGGGCATCTCAGCAGCCTGCCAGCCCCGCAGCTTCGGAGGCCTGGGCAACCCCACGACCCCAAGAGAAGGCAGGGGATCCAGGGGCCACGCTGCTACCAATCCTTTCTCCTCCCTTCTTGCCCTGCTTTCCACCGGTGAACATGCTTCACAGCCTGCAGCCACCAGCCTCTCCACTAGCTGCCCCCCATCACCCCCAGACACAACCAGCCTCTCCACACCCTCCACCAGCTGCCCCACATCACCCCAGACACAACCAGCCTCAATCTACCCTGTTGTGGGTGGGCACCAGCACACAGCGAGG
>NW_010410708.1:942-1247 GCF_000710305.1 Buceros rhinoceros silvestris | reverse complement strand
ACCCCCCCCCCCAGCTGCCCCACATCACCCCAGACACAACCAGCCTCAATCTACCATGTTGTGGGTGGGCACCCGCACACAGCGAGGGGGAGAGGAGGACGAGGGGCAGATAGCGCTGCTGGGGGAGTGGGAACCTTCCTGGGCAAAACCAGGGTGTTCAGTTTGGAATAGACCATATGCACCACTGTTAAACTCAGGAAGGGAACTGTCTGGATTGGCTGTGTCCTTCCCGTTGGCATTTCGTGCACATCCACCCGCAGGCTGCAGGGCCGCAGAACGTTTAATTTCAGCTAACAAACTCTGAG
>NW_010410708.1:519-781 GCF_000710305.1 Buceros rhinoceros silvestris | reverse complement strand
CAGCCGCTGCAGCCAGCCCAGGGGTTTTGTGTGACGGCCTTTTATTAGCAATGCCCCTGACACCAGCCGCCTGGTGATTTAGAGGTTAAGAGTTCTGTGATTTACAAGCCAGCTGCCCAGAAGCCCTGGGAGATAATGGTCCAGTGAAACCCCGCATTAGCATTAACCTTGGGGCTGGGAACTACAGGGCCTCATCGGCCTCCAGAACAGCATAATCCTCTGATCCACCTTTGGCAAACCACCAGGGCATGAAGCAAAAACT
>NW_010410708.1:0-439 GCF_000710305.1 Buceros rhinoceros silvestris | reverse complement strand
ACGGGGCCTCATCGGCCTCCAGAACAGCATCATCCTCTGCTCCACCTTTGGCAAAACACCAGTGCATGAAGCAAAACATCCAATTCAGCAGGGAGAAAAATAGACACTAGGAGTAAGCAGGAGACACCACAGTGAAAATGTCTGCTGAGAAAGGCAAAGACATTTTTCTTTGTATGATTAAAAAGAGAAAAACTCAAGACAGGCCCACGGCTGGCAGAGGAGCTGCGCTGTGAGCTGGGCTCCCAAGCCAGAACGCTCGAGGCATGCCCTGAGTAAGGGAGGGAAAACACTCCCCTTCAATGGAGAGCGCCCTTGGTGCAAAGCATCGGAGCTAGGAGGGGGCTCATGGGGCAGAAGCGCCTCCTCAAAGCATCGGAGCCAGGAGGGGGCTCGTGGGGCAGAAGTGGCTCCCCCAAGACTCCGAGCCAGGAGGGGGCCC
>NW_010410707.1:0-9045 GCF_000710305.1 Buceros rhinoceros silvestris | reverse complement strand
GGAGGAAGGGAGGAAGGGAGGAAGGAAGGGACTTCTCTTTTAATGATAGTAGCAAGATTTTTAAATCTTACTTCTCCATTTTAGTTTGAAAATCAGTCAAGAAGGCCCTTTAATCTCATCAATATTATATGAAAGTCCTCACATGTACAGCCTGTTGCACATGAAAGATTGCTGTTTGATTCCCGGCACAGCTGGGGTCCAGGGCTTCAGGCAGCAGGACTGCATGAATTTAAGAACATTTTCTACTTGAGGAAGTGAAAATCCTGAGGAAGAAGAGGTTGGAGGAGCATGCTGATGATGACCCATTGGGCACTGCTGAGATTCAGCTTTGAATGCGAATCCTGCATTGGTTGCTCCAGCTATAAATGTCAGCCTGAGTTACAGTTGTCAAAAGATATAAAAAGTGATTCACAAATTATTTCACAAAAGCAAGTGACACAGTCACTTCACAGTTAATTGTAGAGTTCTATTTTCTGTAATTTGCAAGTATTTTGATGGATAGTTTGTTGACAGAGCTGAGATTTCCCTAACTCTTGGATGAATGATCATTCCCTCTGGGATGTGCGGGATGTAATCATTATTTTCATTAGATTGTTGTCCCACTGAAAGGGGTTTTATCTCTACACAGAGAGCGGGAATAATGATGGCAAATCACCACAAGCATTCAGTGTTTTATGAAGTCAATCATTTGACTGATTAGGCACCCGAGCAGACTTAAGAAAAGTTAAAGGGTCCAAGCAACCCTAATGTCCTGTGCACACTGAAAGTGTTTTGCAGGGGTGAGAAGACCGCTGAGCTTAGTTCTACCTCTTTTGGCTGGCATGGTGGAGCCAGGGATACACCCCTGGATCACGTGGCTAAAGTTACTTTTCTTTGGAGCAAATGACAGAGCTCTGATTCATAAACTGGCAGTCTAGCTCCTTCCTCATTCCTTGAATTGCAGCAAGATCTGCATGACAGCCATCATTCCCATATCTAGGAAATCACACTAGAAATGCAAAATCCATAAAATCAATGGAGAAACAGGTTTGTATAAGTCTGAGTCATCTTTCTAAGCTTGTGATTTTCATCTAAGCTGAATAACTTGTGTTAACATTCACCAGTAATGCTATTTATGAAGTTACTGTACTTGTCCACCCATGAAATTATTGACTGCAAGAAATTTCTGCATTTTCCACATACCAAGTAACATTCCTCATCAGTTCCCTGCTGGAAAAAGAATCTGTAGTTTTACTTAGAGCCACTCAAGAATTACAGCTTCTGCTGCATTTTTCAGAATAGTAAAGAGAATGGGTTTCTTTCCAAAGGACTGGTGTAAAAGATTCAAGAAATTATACTAAATCTCTGTTCCACACAGAGAACAACATGCAGCCAAGGTGCATTAAAAATAAACAAGAGATAAGAGAGGAATTCAGCTATTACTCTTTATGGATTTTCAGTTTAAAAGTTCAGAAAACCTTCATGGTTTGGGAAGAAATAAAAGCTTTGCAAGTTGCTGAGTGTCAGAAACAGCATTTATCTGTCAGACACTGCACACAGGGACATGGTGGTGGCTGAACTCATCAAGGTGGCCAAGTATTTGCCAGACTCAGGCCAACATCCCTTCTTCGTTATGAAATATAAATCCAACTTTTCAAGTTACAGCCAGGAAAGTTTTTTCTATGCCTTGTGTAAGGGTAAGGATCACATCTGCTCTCCAAGATGTTTTCATGTGAAATGCTAACAGTTAGCTCAGAAATTATTTGCACTATAAATTAAGATGCTGAGGTTTTGTGAACATGAATGTGTATTTGCATTATTTCAGACAAGCAAAGTTAGAGTGCAGTTTTCATCATTTGGCCCATGGCTGTAACCACTGGGCTTTTAATGTCCTTAGAACAGCAAAAAGACATTATTTTTCCAGAACTGGAAAAAAGTTTGGAGTCCATGAAACTCACACTATGGCTCTCCTAAATTTCCCTAATTAGAAAATGAAAATGTGTGTCCTGCTTTAGGTCTCACCTCCACAGAAACTGAAAAATTGTCTTGCCACTACTATTCCTAGTAAGTGGGAGATTCTCAGCACTTAGATGATATAGTCCAGGGCATTCGACACATGCTTAGGCATGTTATTTATATATTAAGAAAATTAATCAAGCAGTAGAGGCAGATTGAGATGCATTACAAGTAAAGAATGGATGTTTGGAATTACAAGAAACAAATCAGAAAAAATAATACTATTGGCTGGACAGAGAGCACTGCTAAAGAAACTAACACAAGTGCTGAAGTGTGGATAAAAGGGGAGGAACTGGCACCTGGAAGATACAAGAAAGACTAAAAACTTATACAAAGAAATGTTTCTGGAATAATGGACTCAAAGGGCACTTCCTTCCAGTCATTATCTTCCCCCCACCCCTAAATGCAAAATTTGGGTACTAAAATGAGCGAAGTGCTAAATTTCTTAGTGGGACTTCTGCCACTTGCTTCTGTGGAGAATGCACCAGTTTTAAGATATGTATAGTTTTTATGGCTTTCATGCAATAAACAGACAAAATGCATTAAGCATAACAATGAACAAAATAATGTCCTGAAAGTGTCTGCCACTATTGCAGTGGAAATAAATAATAGGACTTCACGTTACTGTATTCCTCAGTATCAAATGGAGGATAGATGTCATGGGAACCCCTGGGTTTCTTTAATTCACTAATATTTCTCAGTAATGAGAAGATAAATTGTAACCAAATTGTGAATGAAATATTGTGTCAGAAGACTCAAATCAGCAAGAGAGTAGGCAGGAAATTTTGGATCCAAATGTGTGAGATTTTTTATGGCATGAGCCCAGTGAACTCACTGTGATCACATGTGACAGAAGTAGAGACCTTCATGACAAAAATATCCAAATACAATATAATCATCAAATACGTCTAAGTGAAGGTATGGAGTCTAAAGCACCTGCATGAATAGCAGCACTCCAGATGGATCAGCCAAATTGCTCTGCCATTACAGTTGTGGGAATAAATTTAAGACCTTCCACAATTTTACTTCTTTAACTAATACGAAAACCATATAAAAGTGTATTTACAAATTACAGGAAAAAAAATTAGGAGGACAATATTCCATATACTCCTCTCCCCTTCGGGGGAGAAATGAGAAGTTGACTAAAGACTAAGATCACAAAAAAGTGTTAGGTGCCTGAAGAATGAACAAATATTTGTCAGAATCTTTTACTTATGTACTGACATGTAAACTGAAAGCTAAGATAGTTTGCACAAGTGAGGTCTCCGCCCAGCATCCCTTTCTGATGAACCAGGTTTTTTATATAGAGGTTTCATTATTATAGGCCCTTGAAAATTCGGAGTCTGGGGAGCTGCAGAGGGCATGCAATATTACTTAATAACACCTGAATTGTATATTAGTGTATTGATCTACCACATGTGCCATTTGTACAGCCTGGTGATTAGTTCAAAGCAAAAGCAGCCAGGATATCTGTTACAAATTCTGATGTTCACTTGCTAAGGAACATAAGGACAACTCCTTACTTATCTGTTTTAGGGGTAAAATTAAAAGACTTACTCGACTCAACATATTTCAAGCAGTCTAAAGGAGTGTGGCAATGACTGGGTGAAATCTTCAATACTTTCTGATCTTGGTAGATATTCAAATAGCTCCCAAAGCTACACTATTTGAGAGTCTGCAATGCATAGACATTCATCTGTGCTGATAAGGAATTTATATGCAAGCCAATAGAAGCAAACCTTAAAACAAAGCAAAACCCCAAATTCTACACAAAGAAATAATAGAAAAACACATGGAAAAATCCAAGCCAAATGAAAATTAACTTTAAATGTTTGCACTCTGCAGTATATTGTGTTCACACAACCAATTAAAAGAAATACCATCTCGTTTGGAAAATATCTATTGATTTCCCAGTTCATCAGATCAGCTTGATGTGTCCAGCAATGGCTCCTATGACATCATCAATATTTTTCTATTTAGAATAATGACTAATTTTATATGCCAAGACCTATAAAAAAGACTATATACATATATTTCTAGGGACATCAGCTTAAAAACCATCTTGATTTCCCCCCTTAACATACAGTATTTTTTATCCACCTTTCTAAAAAAAAGATTTGGATCTTGCCATGAGATTCGTTTATGGAATACAGTAAATTTGTTTAGTTTATAAACCAACCTCTAAATCATGTTTCCCCTATTAAATGCTGTCGGTTTAGCCTGCGTTTGGGGTCCAAATTACACACATTTTTCTTTTAGACTATGCAGAACACATTTCAGAGAAATCCTTGCAGCCTTGCTGCCCCCCCTCCCCCTCTCTTCTTTTACAGCCTCCTGTATCTTTTAACCGTCTGGATTCCAACTGCTACATGTTATCTCTAAATCTTTCTACGGAGTCAAAAAGGCATCCACTTAGCTAGATGTTTATTGTGTTCAGCTCAGTCCTGTGTTTTTAAGCTACACTTACAGCTGACTCTTAGTCGGGTTTCTAGCAATGGAAAGGAATATTTATATGCCCTGGACATAGATGTGCCCTTAATCAGAACTCCTCATAGGGCCAACTGGCACAGAAAAAAATTAAACAAGATCTGAGCCAGGAACCAACAATGAGACAGTTTTGACATCTAACCCCATGTAATTCTTTCTTTTAAGATTCTCACTCTAGGAATGGGGGAGGTAGAAGAAATTCCTTATCTTTCCCCACTCCTTCCCAGCCTAATCAACAGGGTAGTTACCCAAGTTGTGCTGAGACACCATTTCACTGTCGTCTACAATAGGGGCAGTTTAGAGATCTTGGAAACCTCCCTGAAGCTGGAAGTGCAGCAAGATGAGGTAGTATTGCTACTTTTGAATACTCCGGGTTTGTATTCTTTTACACAATTCAGCCTGTTTCAAAGGATGTGGCTCATGAGACCCTGTGCTAAGCAGGCTAGAGCAGAGTGTCTCTACCTTTCTGGCAGGTTTGAGTGTCACAGAGCTAGCTCTTTGCCACAAGCAATTGCCATCACCTGCTCAAACTCCGACCTCAGGCAGATGACAGTACTTTGAATAAACAAAACAAAACACATGGTCCCAAACCCACTCATTTATCCATCTTCACCGTTTCCTGAAATGTGGTTTGCTGACCCCTGGTGGTTATCGATGGTACGAGAGAGGGTTTGCCAGCCAGACCTGCAAAGTTAAAAAGGAAAACGTGCAGCCGTGGTACTAGACACGGAAAAAGCTGAGGATTTAAATTCCAAAGTTCGGGAGCTACTGTCCTATGCTGCAAGCAGATTAAAGGGCAACACTTATTCCTGTATCACTTTAGCTTCATATCATTTTACCCAGCAAAAAGGTCTGAAGTAAATGAAGTAGAGCAGCAGTTTCTGTGTCACCTGTGTTCTCACCTAGGATGTTTCCTTTACTCTTCATATGTGCACATACAAAGATGTCCCCATCTCTGGTGAGAACCAAGCCCTCAGTGTTCAGCTGGTGGAGACTGCTCCTTCCACTGTCCCTGACCATTTTCCCTGGCACACACTGCCCACCAAGTCAGAGAGCAGTCCAGGATTGCATTAAAGTCTGAGAATTAAAAAAAAAAAAAAAAAAAAAGGCAAGCCCTCCATCTCAGACATTATTAAAGTCTGCTATGAGTCATGTTTGTCCTTGGTTATATTCCTTCCAAGGAAGTGTTTTCCTCTGCCCATGGAAATGTACACTAAATACAAACACAGCTTTCTCAGTGACATTTGACCAGTTTAATGACTACACCATCTTCAAGGACACTGTATGTTTTTATGTACTGGATCCAGATTCTTCTTATTTGCCTTTTTCTGACAGAATAGTGTCTAAAACTAACCATAGTCTACTTGAGTCTGAAATAATTTCTGGTTACATGACTGCCTGAAATTTTCCATTTAATAAGTGACAAATATTCTCTCCTTTTGCTTGTTACCAATCGACATGCATTACTCTGTTCAACACACAACACAATCTATTTTTCTAGCTTTGTCGCTGATCCCTGGACCTCCCTAACTGCTATCACTGGTCCTCACGATTAGTTGAAATTACATTGAATTAATTGATAGGGACAATACTGAAAAGGATTCGAATTAGTATCTTTTTAATATCAATCTGATGTGAAAAACTTGTTCCAAATGGCTTTTCCTAGCCCACTCCTTACTTATTTAAGAGGAATAGACTTCTGTGTTAGAAAATAAGGTAGCAGATGGTCAAGTGCTCTTCTGATTAGCATGTTTCTTGAAAACGAAAAAGCACATCCACGTTAACCATGCTACAAATTAGATTAATCTCAGGTTGTTTTAAAGCAATGAAAAACATTGTGTGAATATGGCTTTAGAGTGAGTGCCCTGACTTCTTTTAAACTATACTCTTAGGCCGAGTTTGTAAATACCACCCTTACAGATGACTCTTGGGCCAAAGGATCATCACAGAGAGTTAGTTCTCAATTCTCATGTGTAAGCAGGTCTAAGTTGGCTTTTTCAGTATCTTCTTGGTGAGACAATAGCTCATTTCTTTCTTAGGGCCTAAAATTTGTCCCCTGATATGTGTGAATAGCTCCCACTGAAGTAAATGAAAATGTCAATTAATTATTTAGCTTAGTTACAGGTGTGTAACTAGAGAAGTAATGGGAAGAAATTAAGAGAATAAAAATTTAGATTGACCATCAGAAGAAAATCCCAGGCAGCAAGACTGTTTATAACACTGGAGCACATATGTGATTTTAAACATGTGATTGATAATTGCCCTTTTTAAGGTTGCATACATGTATATTTCAATTCTTGAACTGGATCTGGACTACACTTTGTCCATCTTCGTAACATTAGACAGTGGAATAATTTCTCAAGGGAAAAAAACACTTGGGAACATTTAAATTAGATTGGAGATACATCAGGAAATATAGCACAGAAATCAATTCCACATTAACAGGGAGATGTAGTGGCTGATCTTCACCATCTCTGCATTCCACATACTGTTTATAATTTGGATCTTATAGCTTATTTCCAACTGCAGGATATGGAGATCAGAGGAGGAGAAAGGAGGCATTTGTAGTTAACTTCATTACCCATGCAGGCTGAACACATGCCACCAGGTAGATAAATACTCCTGCTTCTTACCAGAACCACTAATCTCCTAAATGGCAAGTACCCAGAGCCTGCAGAACACAGTTTACCATGTCTTTCTCAGCAATAAGAACAAGTAGATTGATCAAACCAAGGCATTCTTACTGTGCAGCCTGAAGTATCCCTCACACGCAGGATGCACAAGGCTTACACCCACTGCTGGCAAAGTCTGATATTGAATGAAGGTGGCTCTGTGTGTTTCCGTGCTGTGTTCCATGTCCTTCCTATCAGAGACAGCAAGAGTGAGCCTGCTGATCATTTTGATCATCCTATGATACCTAAATCGGCAGCCAGGCACTCAGACAGTGTATCAATCCCACTGCTGTGTAATCTAACTCCACAAACTTTGCAGTCTGCTTCCCTGAGACATGAAAATTGTGCACTCCACTTGTGCAGTCTGGGAAACCAGCATATCATTCTCAAAAGTGCTTCTGCTAACCTTAACTTCAACAGACAATCTTTACATCATCTTTAACACAGAACAAAACAACAAATCATATGTCCTTAGCATAAGGAAAGTGAAAATCACAAATGTAGAGGTTAATATGTGAACTACACAGTGCTCAAAACTGTTCTGCAAATGCACTGGCACATGCATATTCTAAATGATGGCAGCAGAAATGATGGAAATTCCTTTATGTTTTCTGATAAAACAGCTCTTTGAAACACTGTTGGCGGACTCTCTCTCTCTCCATCATGTCACTTAGGACAAGGAAAGGGATGGGGTCTCTGTGTTCTCATTTCATAGACATGCCTTACAATACAACGAGCTGGCTTTATAAAGGACTGCTGAACAAGGGTCTGTGCCTGCAAGGGAAATTTAATTGGATTTCTTTATAGGTTGCAACAATTCAATGAAAAATTATGTAAGAATAGTATGATTCAATTTCAGCAGGCACTTGAATAATAACAAGAATTCTTCATGCACACACAGAAAAATAAGCGTAAAGGTGAAAACAAGCTAAACCAGCCATTTTCAACCCAAACTGCATGGCCCAACTTTATTCACAAGAGCACAGACAGCATGTGTGTCATTGTCCCAGGTTACGATATAAAAGAACAGATTATAAGGTGTTTTATATGAATATTTAGACTTCCACAGCTTATGGGTTTGACTTTTTGGAAGAATAATGGTGCATTTCATTCTGCCCCCATACTCCAAATCAAAGTGACTGAGAAAAGAAAAGAAGAAAATATTGCTTCATCCAGCTGTCAGATCCACCTCAATGAATAACAATGAGTTCAAGCATTACAGGTTTTGGTTGCTTGGGTGTAACTTCAGTATTTCTGTGTTTTTCATACGCTATGTGTGTTATTTTACATACATTCTCACATTAAGTAGCAGCCAAATAAAACCATACTGTCTTGAGGGTTTCTTAAGAATACATGCAAGGAACCCGCAATTGTGCAGAAGTGTGTGTATGCTTGTGAATATATAGCATACCAGCCCAACAATCGTGCTTAAATACTAGGTGACAAGAGGCAGCTAACTTGACATCTGCCTGTTGATTTGTTACATCTAGATACAGCAAATTATTAACACTATTGTCACGAAAAGGGGGGCCAGGAAGATATATGGAGCCAGCTATTAAAATTCCTGGCCTGGAAGGGGGGTGGTTTCTAAACCCTTTTTAGTTAGTCCAGCCCACCAGCGTCCCAAGAAAGACAACATCCTGGCGCCCAACCTGCCTACCACACTCCTGTTAGGGAGAAGGGGAACCCTCACCGGCTTCTTTACAACTTGGCCAGCCTGCCAGGCGCTCACCGGCAGTGTCACTGAAACCAAGTCCCTCTTGGTAGCCCACAGGATTGGAGGATATTCGCCTAACCTGTTCAGAGACCCTCACTAGCAGCGACACTGAGACAGATCCTTTCAGTATTAAATCAATAATCATAGTTTATTGTGTAGAGTCGTGACAAAATG
>NW_010410706.1:562-793 GCF_000710305.1 Buceros rhinoceros silvestris | reverse complement strand
GGGCATCGACTTGGCGGAAGTAGGTGGTGATGTAGAGGTTGTCGAAGCCGATGTCCTGGCAGTAGCGCTTGGTGTAGGAGAAAGACCTGGCGAGAGCGGGGAGGGCTCCAGGGAAGGGCAAGGGACCCACTGCAGCCTCCCAGCACCCCCGTCCCTTCTCTCTGAGCCCCCCGAGACCTGCTGCGAAAGGAGGCCCCCGCTCCTCTGTGCCCCGCGGCTGGCACAGGGCTA
>NW_010410706.1:0-240 GCF_000710305.1 Buceros rhinoceros silvestris | reverse complement strand
CAAGTGCTTCTCCTGCGGTGGAGGGGCCACGGGGCTGGGCAGGATCCGGCCCCCGCCCCGGCCCTGGGCGGAGGGGACAGGAACCCACCTGCAAGACGACGCTGGCGCTGAACTCCTGGCCGAGGCTGCTGACGGACGCGTTCACCATGTCGTACATCTGCCCGAAGTTGCCCTCCACAGGGATCCTGTCCCTGCACCAGCTGTCCATGACTGCGGGGACGGAGCGGGGACAGTGCCGGC
>NW_010410705.1:899-1228 GCF_000710305.1 Buceros rhinoceros silvestris | reverse complement strand
CTCTCTGCTCTCCCCAGCTGCAAAACATGAGTTTTACTGGATCTCCAGGGGAAGTTTTCAGTTTTCTGCACTCCAGCAGATCTTCCATGTCTCAGCACTTGAAATCCTTCTTGTTCTCCCTTGCCAGCAGCTCTATCTCTCCATGCGGAGTTGGGTGCTTCAGCCACTCTACGACCCTTCCTTCTGCCAGCTCTTCTTACCACCCCAGCTAGCAATCAGCGAAGTGAAAGGGCTACCTGCCATGTGGAAGATCTTTTACTGTTCCAAGTTTGAGTGACTGCTCCCAGTCTCTTTTTTTGAACTTACACTGAAACTGAAAAACGCACGCC
>NW_010410705.1:388-797 GCF_000710305.1 Buceros rhinoceros silvestris | reverse complement strand
CTGCTCCCAATCTCTTTTTTTGAACTTACACTGAAACTGAAAAATGCACGCCAGTGAAGCCACATGGTTGCTGCTTTTTATATGTTTATTCAAAAGGTGTTGTTTGACATGCCTTGGCTCCAGCTCTGGGCCCGAACTTGGAGCTGGACGGGTTTCACAATGCCAGCACCCTTTCCTCCTCGAGATGGCAAAAACCTTTAACATACTGGGAAGGGGAGGAGGGGAAAAGCCCCCTGCCACCCTGGAGGCAAAATCAGAAACCACAACATGCTCCAGCCACAACTCCCAAGTCATAGAAGAAAAAGGTAAGGACTGGGAGAATAAAGAACTGTCCACTGTAGGAGAAGATCAGGTTCAAGACCATCTAGGGAACTTGGAGGTGCCCAAGTCCCTGCGACCTGATGCGATG
>NW_010410705.1:0-229 GCF_000710305.1 Buceros rhinoceros silvestris | reverse complement strand
CTGAAGAAACTGGCATATAAAGTGGCTAAGCTACTGTCATATTTAAGAAGTCATGGCAATCTGGTGAAATTCCCTCTGACTCAAAAAAGGGAAACATAACCCTCATTTTTAAAAAGGGAAAAAAGGAAGACCCAGGCCAGTCAGTCTCACCTCTGTGCCTGACAACATCAGGGAGTGGATACCCTGGAAACCATGCTAGGGCACATGGAAAACAAGGAGGTGATTTGTG
>NW_010410704.1:8432-10368 GCF_000710305.1 Buceros rhinoceros silvestris | reverse complement strand
TATCTCCTTAGCAGGCAGTGTTGACAGTGTTGATATAGATGTATTTCTGAGAATGGTCAATGTGAACAAAGATTTAACCAGCAGCTAATCAACGGTTTGTTTAGCTAGCAGAAGTTAAGCTACCTTCTTGAGAATTATTGGGTGATTTGTGGCTGAGGGTAGTAACTGACCCAAAATCTTATATGTGTTTGTGGAGTCAAACAGAGGGGAAAAAGGTTCTTGTTTGTTCCACGTCTTCCCATCCTCTTGACTGTTTATTATTTTCATCACAGGGATGTATCTTGCCTTCTGTCCTTGCCAATGCTGAGCTAAGTATGGAGAACATTTCTGTACAGTCGCACAGTAACTTTCTGTAAAGTTCAATGTTGCCCAGAACAAGTCCAAGAAAGAACTTTAGGAAATTTTCCAGTAATAATTGTAAATAATTCTCATTTTAACTATTGATTTTAGCCTTTCTGTTTCCAGAAGTCAAGATGTGAATCATCTAGACATAAGTTTTCAAAAATACCATATAAAAAAGAATTAACTGTAACCTCTGGTTTTTGTGCTCCTCCATTATTCATCGGTAAAATGGTTGAGAAAACAGTTAACTGAGGTTCATGGTAGCTGACTAGAGTATAGTTGTGTCCTTTGTGTCCTAGTACCTGGATACAAAGGAAACGGGAAAAAAAAAATCATGATACTTAAATAACAAAGTGTTTGAAATTATTTATTCTGGTTCCAGTCAATGTCATCCACATCCGGAACAACATGGAAGTTGGCAGGTACATCTATATAAAAACAAAATTCCTCTGAAACAGTTCTTTTTGGATTGGGTCTGCTACAGAATGCCACACTCATACATCTTAAGCATCACATAATTAACTCTGAGAGTCATAATAAAGTAGTTCAATAATTTGATTTACTAAGAAAAAAAATAATACCCAAAGTGAAGATACTAAGCTGTTAATTGAGGGTGATTAATTCAAACGTTTTCACCTGTCTTTACTCCTATTTCAGAGGTGGTGGGAACACGGTCTAGTGTCTGGAAGGAACACATCAATAGCACTGACACCCACAGCTCCCCCAGCTTCAAAAGATGTCTAGCATTCGCACCAGTGATGAAGTTTGGCTCTAAGCCTTCCAGAGCTGTCACCCCTCTTTCTTACTTACAAGGCAGCAGCCACTTTTGAATTTTGGCCAACATCTTTGCTGAAGGGAACCATTGGTGCTCCTTCCCGATACTGGAGGTGGATGCACTGAAGGGTCTTACAGCTCCATATCCCCATTGCATTTAGACCAGAAAGAAAGTAAAAGGACCTTGGTTCCATCTTTCTCTTCCCCTTTTCATAGAATTATCCACAACTTCTGCTTTAATTGGAATATATTGGTTTATCACCTAATTTCCTATAGCTGGACTGATCGAAAATTACAGATGAAATGAAACCTGTGTTCCATCACGTTAAAAGTGTATTTTGGGCAAATGTTAAACCATTTTTAAATAGTGTAACATTATGGAATGGCAGTGAGAAGCAGAAATAAAAAGGAAAAAGAAATCATTAATATTACATCTTTTAATTCATAGTTAATGCATTTGTTTTCTGAACTGTTGAAGTATAAATGTCCAACCAACCACTTTTAATTAAAAGTCATATTACTCTTTATCTTATACAAATGACCAATGTTAACTTTCCCATTTATTTTGCAGTTTTCAGCTATTTAAAGATCATGTTGTCATTTAGGATTGTATTAAAATATTCAAAAAAATATCTTAACATCAAAATCCTTTTAATAGCTTGTGAATGCCCAAAATGTTTTTCAAATCTACTTGTGGGGTCATTTTTTTTTCAAGTAAACCAATGATTCTTTTAGCAGTTGGTTACTGAGTTTTTCCTGGCTTGTGAAATGAAAGTACATCTCTCTGTTTCCTGTTTTTCACAGATATATCACACTCTTT
>NW_010410704.1:7631-8346 GCF_000710305.1 Buceros rhinoceros silvestris | reverse complement strand
TTCCTGTTTTTCACATATATATCACACTCTGTCATTCACAACTTGCCCGCAGCAATGTTCAGTGTTTTAATCACAGGTGAAAAGAGAGGGACAGTGTGAAAAATTCTGCATAACAACTTTTATTAATAAAAGAATCTTCAGTCATGATCACGTGTAAATAAATAGTTTAATAAAGATGTTTCTGCTGGTGACACTATTGTCAATCAGAGCAGCATGGCAACCTTAGAGGAAAACACACTCAGCATCATGGAGAATTGTGTCTCAAGGGCTGCTGGTGAAATTTGTAATGGTCTTTTATAAGTCAGTATTAGGGGGGATGACTGGTCATCAGTCAGTATCTCCAGCATAAAGTCCAATGTCGCCTTAACTTTCTACCAAACTAGCTAAAACTACTTTTCTTTCCTATTTTTTTTTACCATCTTTGCACACACAAGTTTGCTAGGGCATCCTTCAACCCCAACCACTCTGTTCACATCTTTCAACTAATTATTACCAGAACTGGGGAGGAAATAATCTGGCAAAATGGTGTGGGAAGGATAGGATGGTAAGGTGTTTTGACATCCTCTGAGAAGTTTGATCCCTTTGTCAGTGGTAAAATCTGTGCCTGTAATGGATAAACAGGGATACGTACCTTTAGATGGCTTAGAAGGCTTTTAGTTTTTCACAGTGCTATGGATGTGTACCAGGTGTGTGATGTGCAGGAATACTGACCTCT
>NW_010410704.1:3142-7506 GCF_000710305.1 Buceros rhinoceros silvestris | reverse complement strand
GGGGGGGGGAACTCATTCTGTGTATTATTAGAAGGAAGTAATGAGTATTATGACTATATAATTCAGGTGTGTTTGTGAATGCATATATGCAGAAATGTAATATGTGTGGGAGTTTGTACATTAAAGAGCATTAAACTTCAAATCACTCCACAGTTTTATACACACTATATATCAGAGTTATTAGAAGCATAGCTCTCAAAAAACTCTCTTTCATTATTCCTACAGTAGTGAAATGGTACTCTTTGAAAACCAGTGACGAATGATTTATACTACCCAGAGATAAAACTGAAAACAAAGGATTAACTATGCTGTGTAAATTATAATTATAGTTGTAATTGGTTAAAATGAATGTGTGATAAAAACCTGAAAGGATGTGTAAACAGAAAGTGAATTTCAGTAATGAATCAATAGATGATGCTGTATTCGTAATTCTGTTTTCCTTTTTTCTTCTAATTATAAGTGGCAAAGAATCATCTAATATTAATAAGATATGCATAATGCAAATACTGTTTTTAAAATCGGAATCTTTTTTATGCCTAGATTAAGAGAAAATGTTTCACAAATATTTGTTTGCATTTTTAATGTTTGGTAACTCTAATTTCTTACTCAAAATAAAAGTTTAATGCTCAGAATGCTTTACGGTCACAGGTGAAAAAGTAGAACCAGAAAAGAAGAGAGAAACACCACATTTTCATTTACAGGCTCTGGCTACTCAGAAAATAGTAATTCAGCAGAAAACTGTTCCCTGCTTTCTTCTGCTTGTCCAAAGACCTCGGTGTTTATATAAAAAGTAACTGAATCTGGAAACTGCTTCACAAAGGTTGTGTTTCACAGCTTAGCTAATTAACAGGGGCCACCAAAAGCTTTGGCCAAACCATCAGCCCCTGGAGGAGAAAAAACCTTTCTACTGGAGCAATCCCCAACAGGACTGGATGGAGTATTTGAGGAGCTCTGGGACATCCCAGCGAGGTAACACGCCCCGATGCACCTGGCTGGACACACCAATGTCCCAACAGCAACATACTACAAAATTATCACATCACTTTTTGATCTTTAATAATACCAACTCACGGCACTTAATGCATGTGTTGTGGCAATGGCACATTGGAAGTCAGAAGTACCGTGTGCTGGAGGATGTTTACCTGCACTCAGGAAAAGCCATCCCTGCTCCTGTGGGGTTTCAAGCTCAGCACGTGTTGAGACACACTAAGAAAGTTAACAAAGGGAGAAAAAGAGGCTGGCAGTTTGTGGGGGAAAAAAGTAATATTTTTAGCATTGTAAACACGGTCTCAGCTTAATGGCATGTGCAATAACATCATTTCTGTAGCTGGTTTTTGGCAACTTGTTCTAAAGTTTTCCTTGTGAATAACTAATTTGTGTGTGTGAATGTGCAGTCAGCTAAACGCTGAGTGTGTGATGGCAAAATTGTCTGTATGGCAACGCATAAAAAAATTAATCACTTAGGTATCTTCTGTGAAAAATATCATCATTGTTAATGAACACTAGGAAGCAATTTGTATGGATGTATTTTAAATTGGTAAGTCATTGATTTCTGTTTAATGCTCTTTGTTGTCTGTGAAGTAAAGGAGCTTTTATATGGTTCCAGAAGTGGAAAGATTTATTACAGTAACCATTAAAGAAATATACAAGTGTCAGTTTAGAGACTGGTATTCAAACATTTGTCTTCTGGAGTTTTTTCCCCTAAAATGAACTTTTATTAACTCAGGAAAACAGCTAGCGATATGAGAATGTTGTTGAACCTTTGAATATCTTTCATTTTATCACTTTTAATGCATCTTTAATATTTAACATTCATCTTATTATAGACAGAAATCGTGAGATGCATGCGCGGTTTCCACACAGCTTTAAAGTTCAATGCACAGTCACAATTCTGAGGGGAGATTTCACACATTTATGAAAAATAAGGCATTTTTGCAGTAAAGTTGCAAAGTGTGAAAGAATTCTTGTTTTATCTGCCTTACTTATCATGTTTATGAGTTATTTTGCCTGGAAGTAAATTGACAAGTTGTCAATGAACAATAGACACTGCTTCAGCTAGGCTTTTCACAGGTTCGGATGCCTTTGGGCAAAAGGGCTAAATCTGCAGTTTGCAATCTAGCATATGGAGTACTGAAAAAAGTGGCAACGGGGTGAGAGACATTCACCGAGAGATTCGCGTGGCTGCTGATCTCTAACCAATCCATTTGGTCTGGGGTTTATGAATTCATGTATAAGTGCTCTGCTCTTACAGTTGGAGAAGGGGATTTCATATAATGACCTAATTCTAGTTATTCCCGCAGTACCGCTGGTCTGCTCTATCAAAATAAATACTTATATTTTTCACGACGTGCAATGGCACCTTTAGTGATAAGGCTGTCTGTAGAACAGTCTCATAAATAGTTTCTGCCTATTCCTGCTTTCCGTTACAAGAATTGCTCTATAACCCTCTAATTAACACAATTCTTGATATCTTTATCTCTGCCCTCATTATAAGCGCACCCTCGTGAGGTGTCAATCATGTTGTACACTTCACAATGAGATAAAGATTATTTCACATACTGTGTGCTGGGGAAGCATTCTCATTTCCTTTACATGATGCTGTATTTGTTGAGAGTGTAACACACAGGGGTGAAAAATATGATGCCAAAAGCTTTCTCAATTTCCAGATACCCTTTTAGAAATTCTTTATTGTAAGAGAATGAGGGGAAAGCTCAGGATTTCTCTCTTTACTGGGGCTGGAGTGTACCTTATCTTTAATATCTGCCTTCCCTTGACTTTTCCAATTGTGGAAGCTATTAAAGCACAGAAAATGCACTGTGCTTACCTGGCCAGACACAAATTCACATTACATTAGATATTTGCTACCCATGCACTCAACAAAGTATTTTTAAAATGAGCTGTGAGGAATGCTGGACTCTTTTGCCAGGATATATTTGTGCAGTTATGTAGTTTAGGAGCATTACAGTTGGCAATTATCATAAGAAATAATACTATGAGCAGTAAAAATGATGATAAATGACTGATGAAAGGGCACTAAATTAGACTGGTTTCCACACTTAATTAAGAGACAACTGTGCTACTTTCTGGATGTCAGTATCTTACATCTGACAAAAAGGGTAAGTAGCCTATTTTATTTATTATCACGGCCAGAGAAAGTACAACTAAAGCAAGGAGAGATACGAATTATAAATACATCACATCATGTAGTGCATTAGTCAACCTGAGGAAAATAACGAATGTATTATATTTTAATGACTTACAAACTCTTCAATTATTAATGATCATGCAGACTATTTTAGCTACTGTATTAGAGTATTATTTAGATTTTAATTATCTGCATGCAGCAATGAAACGTGTTTTCCAAGCTTTGTGATTTGTGTGCCGGTTTTGGCTGATAGCAGGACAAAAATATTATGACCAATTCATTTCTGAGTTATTTAAATACTAGAAAGAAAGAAAGAAAAAAAAAAAAGAAAGAAAAAAAAGATTATTACAACAAAAAAATCCAGGCTTCTGCTGGAGGTTGCCCGTCTTGTGCCAGCTACAAAGACCCAGATTTCATGAGCTGTAATAGATGCAGAATACCAGGCTGCCTTTCAGAAGTGTGCCTCTTCACTAAGCTGTTGTGAAAGGGATGCTGATCATAAACCTGAACACATGATGATCATAAAAGGGAGCTCTATATTTCTTCTAAAACAGATTGAATCACTCTCAGTAGAATGGAAAAGTGATGTGAAAACTCATTTGTGAAAATGAGGTAGCTGGTCATCTCGAAAGTAGCTGAAGGTGTACAGCAGTTGCTGTGAATGCCTGCTTTGTTTCTGCGGGTTAACAGCCACGTTTTTCTCTTTAAAATTTCTTTTTCCTCCTGTGGCAATGCTGAATGCTCCTCCAAACAAGAAAAAAATGCTCCTAATTTCCATAAAGAAAGGAAACCACCAAATGTGGTGTAGAGTAGAAGTCCTTGGTGGTCAATGCAATTACCGTCCATGCCACCCTAGCTCTGAGACATGTCTAGAGTCCTGCTAGTCCATGCAGGACTACAGAGAGAGAGAGTGAGGATGAGAGACAGTCGAGGACCAGCTAAGGAAAGAAACCCCTTTTCTGATTTGGCATGGTGTATCTCCAGAGCTGGCACATTGGCTTCCCTCCAGCTCATTTTTCTTTCAAGATCTTCTACTCTTGCAGCTCTTCAGGACACAGCTTTGCAGCTGGTGCAGTTTTCAGCCCAATGCAATGATGCAAAGTGATGTTGGAGTTCTGTTTATGGTGATACAGCAAGTTACTAACTGCAGCAGTTTCGAAGATGCTTCTCATGTGTTGTCCAGGTATTGATAACCTAATTGACCCAATTTCAATTCATT
>NW_010410704.1:0-3055 GCF_000710305.1 Buceros rhinoceros silvestris | reverse complement strand
ATTCCTGCTTGGGACTTCATACCTTATTACCCTATAAAAGCGCATTGGGAGTGAAGTGAACTTCACCCAAAGACCGTCAAACATAAATCAGGTGGGTGGAGAGTTTTGTAGAAAATCACTCTTGTTTTTCTTATCTGAGTTCTTCCGTATATGCCGATCTTCAAGTGGCTTTGTAACATTAGCAGATAAGATGTTTGACTTTCAGTTGTCATTTCTTGTAACAGCTTCACAGTGTTTAAAAATACTGAGGTTTTTCCTTTTCCCTTATAAATCAAAACAGAAATGGTCTCTATCAGTATTCTCACTGCTGTTATATATTCTGTAACAATGCAGAAATAAATTATATCCTGGCCTAGAAAATATGTACATATATAGAGAAAAAAAATACGATTAGTAAAGCAGCATAATCTCTTTAAACTGAATTCCTGCAGATTAAAATGGAAATAGCCACAGTTATGCTGTACTATGCCATCACCACATGAACGCTCCATCCTTTTCCTGCACGTCAGCTGACAACTTCTCAAACCCACCAGAAAGACCTGCCTTGTAACAGTTGTTTTCTTATGCCTTGGCTAAGTATTCCTTAATTATTACTCCAATTCTGTCAGCGATGTTATTGCCCCACTAGTTTAAAGGTTAAACAAAGCACCAAACTTGTCAAAGTGAGTGAAACCAACTGGTGAAGAGCTATCAGAAAGTAATCAGTGCTAATAGGTACATAATGGCTAACAGTGAGCTGTTTGCACTGAGATACATCACAGCAGACAGAACACAGACCTCGCTGAAATCTCACTTAAAGAAAACACCGAGCAACATGGCCAGCTTGTAGCTGAAAACAACATGAGAACTACCTTTTTTTTTTTCCCTCCCCCTCCCTGAAGGGCTCCGAACCTACATACCCTTTCAAAAATAGCAGGCACTCCAGCCGCTAAGGCTTTGCCATATCTCGAGTTCGTCACAGGGCTTTCTTCCATTGACACATGAGGTTAAAAACATGAGAAAACTGTTGGTAGAATTTCAGTGAGATAAAAGGGCAAGTGTCAAAAATACCCATTTTAAGGCATTTAACCTTTCTCTGCATTTTTTCTAAAATAGGTTGAAGAAGCTGCCAAAAAATGTTTCATAAGCCTTTTTCATCTTTTTTTTTCCCCTCCTCTGAAGATAAATTGTGTAGCTCATTAGCAGTTCCTTGGAATCATATGCAAAATATAACTGCTGGCTGTGATTTTTTCCTTTCTTTCATGGCATTGTCACCCAAAGACATGTTGTAAGAACTTCTCGCAAAGATCAGTTTTCAGCACTTGGAGCCTGATCCTGCAAGAGGTTGAGTCTTGCAAGGTGTTGAGCAGTGTTAACCCAATGAAGTGGTTGCTAAGTGAACAGCCCAGCCCTGTGCACAGACAGGCACTCAGTTTGTGCTGTAGTAGGACTAATTTTTCTTTGAATTCTTCTAGCACTGATTACGACAGGAGAGAAATTTCATTATAGCAGCCATCTCTCTACACATAACAGACATTTCTTCTGCATTTAGCAGCCCTAAATTGGAGGGGAAAGGAAATATTAAAACTGACCTTTTTGTGGCTTAGATTCATGCTACCCAACATCACATCACACCAAAACCTTGGCTGTCTTCGGGGGTGGGGGGGGGAGGGGGCCAGGCATGTTTTTGTATGGATCAACTATTTTCCAAGAAATTGAGGGCATCTTTCACATAAAATACTGGTATTTTTGGTTTAACTTTGTGCATTTAGAATGAATGATCCATCTAGAAATTCCCATTATTTAACCCTCACGTCTGCTGACAAGAGTGAACTAAACAACAGTGCAGAAATTAATCTCTTCTATGGAGTATCTACCCCTCCTGCTCCTAAATGCAAACAGAATTATTGAACTGTTTTGGGGATGTGTTTCCAAGAAGTCTGGAAGGGAATTCTCTGGCCCACTAGTGCTTTTTAAGTAGTGATGTGGGTTATTTCACATTTATATTTAGGAAAAAATGCTAATATACAATGGCAACTTGAAATAGTAATGGAGAACTGACTTTTATTCAGTTTATATGTATTCCTCATGTGAAGCAAAGTTCTGTTTTCAAACAGCATGTTTGTCCTACTCCTACTACCCCAAGGAAACCATTAGAATAAAAGGCAATGTTGGAAAACTTTGTTTACCATGACAGAGAGTTTCCGAGAAGAGAGTGTAGATGTTGTCATTCCAGATTACACAAGTGGCTTATTTAGCCCTGTTTTCTGTCCCTCCAAGTGACATCAATCATTGAACAATCATTGATATAAGTGAAGAAGGTGCAAGAACACAGCTGCAGAGCAATGCTCACCTTTCATGCTGGTCCCTGGTTTAAGCATGAAAAATGCCAGATTTTCAAAAGTAACTTGGATTTTTTAATCATACTTTTGGTTAATTTTGGTGGTCACCTAGCTATTTACTCCATTGAACAGTTTGTGTCAAATCGAGTTGATGTTACTGAGTGCTGCTATGCTCTCTTGCAGATAGGGAGAAACAAAAATTCCCAAGTTACCTTCTCTTTAATCAAAGAACTAAACTCTATCTGTGTTATTCCTGCTAAGTTTTTCCAAGAACAATTGCATGTGTTCTCATGTCCTCGATGAACCCTTTCTTGTTGTTATCATATTTTTGAGGCTACATATGCCACTCCTAATTGTATTTCATCACTGCTTGCAGT
The DNA here is from genome assembly GCF_000710305.1 of Buceros rhinoceros silvestris. Lineage (NCBI taxonomy): Eukaryota > Metazoa > Chordata > Aves > Bucerotiformes > Bucerotidae > Buceros > Buceros rhinoceros. The sequence continues at coordinate 357 of NW_010410704.1, read as the reverse complement.
GGCAAGACTTCATTAATTGTTTGGAAACTATAAAAATAAATGTATATTTAGATATGTATAAATAAATATATATAAATAGATATGTATATAATATATTAAAAATATGGAATAAGGACCAACTCTATTTTTGGCATCTCAATATCTCTAAATGTTACAAGAGATCTCTGTTTTCTGAAGGGTTACCTGTATAAAGTGGTTAAATTTGGAAGATCAAAAACTGCTGAAAAAGACATGCCTTCTAAGAATGTGGCTATTTCATTCCTTCCTTTATATTTTCAAGACAGTGCCTGGCTTTCCTTCAATGTAATATAATTTGGGGAAAAACAGAAAAGAAAGGGAAAGGGAAAGGGAAAGGGA
>NW_010410703.1:586-905 GCF_000710305.1 Buceros rhinoceros silvestris | reverse complement strand
ACGGGCAGAGGGTTCCGGGGTCCTGAGGGCCCCCCCAGACCTCTCCTCCCCACCGGGGACGGGTCATCCGGGGACTCCAGGGCACCAGCGGCGCAGCCTTGCGTGTCCTCTTCAAATATCATCACAGGCCAGACACTCTGGGGACAGAGAGAGACGCCTCCCTCAGCTCCAGGGCCCGGCGCGGCGCCCCTGCTACTCCGCCCGTCACCTTCCTCCCTCCTCCCCATCGCTCTGGAGACGTTCAGCTCCTTCTGCCACCCCCTTTTGGTCCCCTCCAAGAGGCAGGTTGCCCCCGCCACGGGTGCCGGGGGTCTCGGGT
>NW_010410703.1:0-238 GCF_000710305.1 Buceros rhinoceros silvestris | reverse complement strand
GGGTCACCTCGGAGGCCTCTGAACCGTCTCTAGGGGACAGCTGAACGGAGAGGGGGCTTGGTTAGAGGAGGTTCATCCTGCAGAGCAGAGGATGGGGGGGACACACGGGGACATGGGGCTCAACCGCTGCTGAGGACACCCCTGTGTCCTCTCCAGCTCTGCCGGTGACAGACCCCACACCCGGTGACACCGCTCTGCTTCACAGCTCTGCAGGGAGGAAAGGTCAACCCCCTCCTGC
>NW_010410702.1:532-782 GCF_000710305.1 Buceros rhinoceros silvestris | reverse complement strand
CCCGCACACAGACCCGGGCCAGGGCCACCCACATCGGAGCTGGTGCCCGGCTGCGTGTCGGTGCTGAGCCCTGAGAGCTCAGGACACCAGTGGCAGCTGGGACCCCTCCTCACTCCTGAGCATCTTCTCAGGTGGTGCCTGAGCAGCCTCTGCTCCTCACCAGCTTCCCGACACTTGCGGCAGCATCAGTTTTGGATCTGCTGCCAGCAGTGGAGGGGGCCAAGAACCTGGGGCAGCACTCCAGGGGGGC
>NW_010410702.1:0-238 GCF_000710305.1 Buceros rhinoceros silvestris | reverse complement strand
GGATGGGGATGGCTGCATCTGGTTAACCATTAACGGCTGGGGATCCCCAGCTCGCGGGGCTGCCGTGGCCCCGGGACCAGCTCCGCCCGGCCGTGCTGTCCTGGCTCCATCGCCCACAGCTCAGGCGAGCGACGTGGTGCCTCTTCCAACGCAGCGCCTGGGAACTCCCGCACAAAGCCCGGCTCACGAGGTGCCGTAATTCCCTCCATCCCCCTAAGCCGGTTACGGGGCTCCTGAG
>NW_010410701.1:1595-1926 GCF_000710305.1 Buceros rhinoceros silvestris | reverse complement strand
TGGTTTCGGGGGCGGTTCATGGCCCTCGAGGGTGGTTTTTTTTTTCTTCTTAAACAAAGCCTGTTTCAAAGCAAACAGGTTGGGAATATTCCTGCTTTTCCCAAGTCTTGCAAAGCCGCTCTGCTCCCAGACCAGCTTTGGGGAGCTGGAAACAGCAGAGAAAATGCAGCGCTGCTTTATCTGACCGTGCTTCTGCTCACCGCCCAGTTCCTCCAGCCATTCAAACCATCAGAAGCTCCTTCCCCGAGCTCCAGCAAAGGATATTTTCAGGTTCTCCAGCCAGAGCTGTGTGGATGGGGGCAGCGTTGGTCCCTCCCGCCCCGGGTCAGGG
>NW_010410701.1:1071-1397 GCF_000710305.1 Buceros rhinoceros silvestris | reverse complement strand
GGACGCTGCCTCAGCATCCCCTGCTCCAAACGGTGGTGATTGAAACGGTGGCGAGGGTTGTTCGGGAAGGTATCGCCCAGGGAACCCCGAATGGTTGGGAAGGACGAGGAGCATCGGTGACACCGCAGGGCACGGCGATGACCCTGCTTTGCCGGGGTTGGAGTAGCCTGGTGAAGGGTAACTCCTCCCTCATGGCTGATTCGTGGCACGAAGGGACCAGGCGTCAATCCGGGTTCCTGCAGTTATTCCAAACTCGGCCGAAACCAGGGCTGAAGCAGTGAGTGTCCGCGGGTGGGAAACGGGGCCAGCGTGGGCTGGTCTGGCTG
>NW_010410701.1:0-894 GCF_000710305.1 Buceros rhinoceros silvestris | reverse complement strand
CAGCTGTGCAGAAATCGGTCAGTCCGGTCGGCTGCCACTGCCGCTATTCCCACGGGGATGGGGGTGACACCCTCTCGGTGTGGGTCTGACGCTGAGCGATGGGGAACGGCTGAGGCTCACGTCCTTCCCCCCTTCTCGGGGGAAAAACCAGTCGGGAAAGGATCCAGCAATGCCCCAGTGTCAGTCACCCAGGGACTGACACCGACGGCTCTTCCAACAGCCCGGCCAGCTCTTCGGGGACACTAAATCCCCCCGCAACGTGGGGTTGCTCCCACACGCTGGCCCCGAAGGCACGCGCTGGTTTGTCCTGCAGAACCTGGATTTTGGGGCTGTTCCACCAGACTTTGGGAGATGCCCCGGGATAAACGAACCAAGCTGGTCCTTTCCCAGCTTTGCCGTCATCTTCCCATAAATCCTCTAGACCGGAGCACACCAGCCCCTGGCTGATATCGGGGTGGCGTGGAGCCACCCTCCAGTGCTGACGGGTGTTTCGGTGCTGGTTTGGTGCTTCCTTCCGTTAATCGAGCTGGGAGGTGACAGCCAGAAAGGTGCCGGGACGCTAGCTGTGTCCACATGGAAAATCCTCCTTCGGGGCTGTCTGCACCCAAAGCTGCAGCAACCACTGCGCTTCAGGCAGGGTTTTTCCTGGGGCTGGGGGGGGATAGCCCATCATCACCCCCAAACACCACAGAGAGAGAGGAGGAGGAGGAGGAGGGATGCTGGGGAAAGCAGAGCCGTGATTTGCACGCATACAGCGCTCCTTCACAGCAGATCCATCAGAGGACCAGCTCCAACCTCGATCCCTCGTCCCTATTGCACTGGGACACCCCAGGGAAACACCAGCATCCCCCAACACCACCCTGGCTGGAGCCAGAGCAGCTTCCAGCCTATCTA
>NW_010410700.1:16876-21428 GCF_000710305.1 Buceros rhinoceros silvestris | reverse complement strand
GTGCCGGGCTCCATCGCGCTGAGCCGCGGCAGCTGGCGTCAGAGGGAGGAAGGCTCACCCGCGTCTTCTGTTACGTTCCTGAGTTTAGGGGAAAGGGAGAAAATTCTGACAAAATTCTCAGGAATTACAGTTTACGGCACGTGAAAGATGTCTCGATCAGTTCTCCAGAAGAGAACCATAGAATCATAGAATGCTTTGGGGTGGCTTTAAAGGTCATCTCATCAGCAGGGACATCTTCAACCACACCAGGTTGCTCAGAGCCCCATCCAGCCTGACCTGGAATTTTAGGGATGGGACATCTGCCACCTCTCTGGACAACCTGTGCGAGGGCCTCACCACCCTCACTGTGAAAAATGTCTTCCTTGTAACTAGTCTAAATCTCCCCTCTGTTGGTTTATAAACCCATCACCCCTTGTCCTGATGCAACAGGCCTTGCTAAAAAGACTGTCCCCATCTCCTAAGTCCTCGAAGGCCACAATAAGCTCTTCCCAGAGGCGCCTTTTCTCCAGGCTGAATAACCCTGACCCCCTCAGCCTGACCTCGCAGCAGAGATGCCCCATCCCTCTGCTTTGCTTCAGTGTTGTTAAAGATTACCTTTCACTTGTGAGAATTTCTTTTGCACTGGCTGATTCTGAAGTACAGCAGCATGATGCTGTATGTTTGCACATCTGCACATCTGCACACCTGCACATGTCGGGGAGTTCCCGTGGCACTTCCTCCTGTCACCCCATTTCAGCCTGTTTCAGAGCTTCGGCTACTCAGAGGGCAGAGGAGCCTCCTGAAAAGCTGTAAAATCTGCCTGACCGATTGCACCACAGAGCAAGAGTCCCTGTGGAGGTATCAAACTGCACTAATTCCAAGTTTAAAAATGATTTTTAAATGCTTGGATCAAACTAACCAAGTTTCAAGTCCATCCATACATGTCACCAGGATAGATATCAACTTTCTTGGAAGTAGCTGCTGCTTAATGTTTGTACAAGACGGCAGGTACCCACGTGTTGTGATTCCAGAACTTGAGATTTTATCTTGTATTTCTTCCCACTTTCGTTAACACGTCTGTCCTTCAGAACCGGTGCACACACAAGTGCAGAGTTACAGTAAGCCAACAAGCCCGGAACGTGTCGAGCCCAGCACTGCAGATTCCGAAAAGTTGTCCTCCCTTGTGCAGAAGCTGTTCCTGAAACCGACGGTCTGCAACTGCAGCCATGAAAATGGTCTGTGCACAGCACAGGGGTTTTTATGTGAGTTTTAAAAAACAAAGCTGACAACAGGAGGTTGGGGCAGTTTAATAAATAAACACGTGGTACCTCGTGACTGGGACAAAAAGGCATTTAATTCAGACTCTCTGAGTAAGGCTCTGAAGCCTGGAGTTCTGGTTTAGCAGCGGGTTATGACACCTTCAGCACAGAAGTTGAGCCGTGGCAGCTGTGTGCATGATGAAGCCTGTTTTCCTACAGAAACAAGTGGCATGACAGGTAGTGTGATCCCTTCCCACTGTGATGCTTTCAGGGAGATGCCTGGCTGGCCCCCCCTGCCCGCAGTCCTTCGCCTGCCTTTCAGCCGGCAGCGTACCTCCCCGGCTGATCTCCGATCTCTGCTGAAAGCGGTGGAATTGGCCCCCGGGTACCAGCTGATGGACGCGGACGTGCAGCATTCACGGATACCATGGAGCTACGTGGCAGGGGACAGCGGCGGCTCCAACGGGTCAGAAGTGCTGAACAGGAGGAACCCAGTGAAGGTGGTATCATCATCGGCATCTGCAAAGAGCCCGTTGAAAGTCTCTCCCTGGTGAGCCTGCAGCCACACCTCATCTCCCGCCTGTAGCTCGAGGATGGCTGCTCCGGAGGCTTGGTCCTCTCCGCCCTGGTACCTGTCCACTGTGTGCAGCATCTTGATGCCGTTTTTAACTAGAGCTACTCGGACATTCCGTGAGTAGACAGTGATGTGGTAGGTGAAATAGTAAACCCCGGGGTATTTGCAGGTGAATTTACCAGTAACCGGGTTGTAGTCGTTTAGACTATTATACAGCACTTTGTCAAACTTGATGGGGCGATTCGGGGTGGGAAATTTGGTGGCGATGGTAAGGCCGACACTGAAAGCACTCCTTGGCAGGACTCCTGGGGCGCCTACGTTCCCCTTGTCTCCCCTGTCTCCTTTCAAGCCTCTTTCCCCCTGAACTCCGGGATTACCCTGCGGCCCCTGATCTCCAGTGTTACCTTTAGGGCCTGGATTACCCGTCAGGCCAATTGGCCCTGGGAAACCAACTCTTCCTGGATGGCCAATCTCACCCTTTGTCCCTTTTGGACCTATAGGCCCAAGATCTCCTTTTAACCCCTTTTGTCCTTGCAGTCCCAGCTCTCCCTTCTGACCTTTGTAACCCACTGACCCTATAGTTCCTTTTGGCCCCAGTTTCCCAGGTCGTCCTCTTTCTCCCTTATCTCCTTTGTTTCCCTTCTCTTCAACAGTCCCATTGGCTCCTAAATAAAAAAGAAAAAAAAAAGACACTTTCTTGTGATCTTCCACTGGATTCATGGGGCACGACATGAGTTTCAGCACAAAGACGTATAGGCGTAGGTGTGTGTCCCCTCTGTACACGCTGTGCTCACTGTACCCACAACTGCTCATACATATAAACGGCAGGATAAGCAAAACATCTGAAGAACCTGCTATTGTGTTAGAAAACAGGTGCCTGGCTGCGAGCAGCAGTAAGCTCGAAGGAAGGAAGGTGTGGTTCGTCGGTAGCATTGACAGCTCACACCATCTCAGGCACAAGCCGCATCTGTCCAGACACAGGTTTTGAGCCTTTGGTATAAAAAAATGGGGGAGATGGTTCACAATTCAATCAGAGGAAGGTTCTGTTTGGACAACCAGAACTTGCTTGCCAGATGTTGCTATAATTTCTACATGATGGAACGGTGCTTGGACTGCCTAGATTGACACTGCAGTGCGACTAAAGAGTTTTTGACCCTATTATTTGCTGCTACATGCTCCATTTATCCTTCATCCTTTACTAGACTGCAGCTCAAAGCCTTTGAAAATCCTCTGATTGCTGCACTAGGGTTTGAAGGTGAAGGTCTCATGATGTGAAAGGCATGTTAGCAGTTGCTAGACACAAGGTGACGATTCTATACTCTACCAGGCAGGAGAAGAAGCTGCTAATTTCTGCATAAGAGCCTCTGGCTTTCGATGCTAGGAATAATGCTGTATTTACAGTTTCCTGCTCTCAGTTTACAAATGAGACTATTTAGTGGCAGCAGTGAACTGAAAACAGGTGAGGCTGTACGGTGAGCCCCTGGGAAAGGCAGCGCAGACCCACCAGGACAAGGACACAGGAAAAGAAGGTAGCTCTAGTAATGTTAAGCAACATTTGTGGCCTCATGTCCCGTGTTTCTTCCAGGACTGGGGTCATTTTGAACAGACTGGGGAAAAGCCTGAGCGGTGTAGTGTGATTTGTAATTACTGCCATGCGATGCATATCCCATATGTGATCTCTCAGAGTCAGCTCCAGCATTCTGGAGAACCTGGACACTGTCTTCGGCAGGCCTCTGTGCTTTTGGATATGTACATTGACCGTGTACAATTACTCTAAGGATGCACAAGTCAGGGTTACTGACTTGGTACACACATCTCGGTTACTGAATTTGTGCAGAATGATGGGATGCCACGTGCCCTCAGCTGAACTGCCGTTCCTGTGCGTCCGTCTGACACAGGAGGCATATGCACAGGTTGGCTGAACAGGTGAAGTGTACAGGATCTGCTGTGGTTTTAGGTGTAGAACTTGCGTCTTCTACAATTTCTTTTAGAAGTCCCTTTCCCTGAAGTTCCATACATAGCTACAGCAGCCTCTGAGGCAGCCGTAGATGTGGTATCCTCTTCGCAGCTGACAAAAGGATCAGAGGTGGGAGAGGTAGGATAACAGGTTGATTGGACAAGCTGTAGGGCATCAGAGGCAGCGGGATAATTAGAAGTGACAAATCCCTCCTGTACCATCAGCATGTATGTGCAGCCTCTACCTCTTCTGGAAAAAGTTTTTTTCCTCTATGGCACTTTCACTACAGCTAGAATGTAGAGCATGTCCAGGGCTCGCAAACACAGGGGCAGCAGCTGAAAGACAAATAACAAACTGAAACACTTCTTCTCTGACCTTGTTCACCTTTCTCTCCATTTGCACCATCTCTTCCCGGGCTGCCAGGAAGTCCTGCTTCACCTGGTACGGAAGAGAAAAAATGGATTTTCATTAAACGATTAAATTACCTGAAAATTTGGGATCCTCTAATCCTTCCTCTTCAAGGCTGGCTAAACAGTACTGTAAAGAGGAGTCTTATTCCTGACTTCCAGAGGTGCCACAGCTAGTACTTTTATCTCGTGGAGAGCTTGACAGAGAGTGCAGAAATTCTGCTTGAGGACGGTGCTTTTTTGAGACAGAGAGAATCCCTGCCATTGAAATACGTAGAAGAACTATACCCTGGTCAGGACCAGGAGTGTGAAACCTCTTGTCCTGTTGTTGCCTCCATCCATGGAAGATACCAGCAGGAAGAGTAAGGAAGCCACC
>NW_010410700.1:14327-16792 GCF_000710305.1 Buceros rhinoceros silvestris | reverse complement strand
GAAATTTTGCAGGGACAGGAAGCCTAGTAGTGAAAGAGCAGTAAACTCCACTCTCACAAAGAGACACCTGCAGGGTTTGGCCAATGGTAATGGAACATTTCAGTGGAATAATATTGCTTGTGGATCTGAGGAAGCTATTTCACACTCCTGATCCCTGCATCTAGCATGTCACAGACTTTCCACTGCTCTAAAGAGAGCAATTGTAGCAGTCATTTTTGTAGTAGCTTCACAGGTGACCAGGAGGTCTGTGATCAAACACCGAGATTTACTTCCAGAACACCACAGAAGAAAAAAGAGTTGGCACTTTGGATGTAACCGTATTCCAGCATAGCTCTCTGGCCATACAGACTGCGGAACACTTCTTCAGCAGATTTCTACACAATGGGCATTGAAATGAAATGAAATTTCCGACATCTACGGAAATTTCATTGGCTTGGTAAGGAGCAAAACTAAGTCTCACGTATGTAACCGCAAAGGGGTGTGTACATCCAATGTAAACATATACTATAACGAGCGGTACAGTCACCCAACCTGTTCAAACAAAGAACAGTCAATACAGTCATCACAATGGCTTAACTGAAGAAAAAAAGCTGGGGACTTTATCAGAACTCATTTGAGTAAAGTGAGGACTTGTATAAGATAAAATAGGTAGGCTCTAGATCTTCCACTTTTCAGACCTTCCTGAACCCCTGCACATGGAGGAAGAGGGCAGTAAATTTTATGTGCCTATTAGAAGCTAATGGAATTTTTTTGTTTCTAGGTTTTAGAAGGTTTTGGTTTTAGCCAGGCTAGGGCTCTGGAAGCAGAAGGAACATGTAAGCGGTTGCTTGGCAAGTGGTTCAAATAGTTGCTTGAACAAGAGTTCAAGCTAACTCTTCAGCTATCGCTGAGGGCAATACGTATGCGGGTAGACTTGGCATTCAGCGGTCCAGGGCAGGCCGTGAGCAGCGAACATCTCTTCACTGCCCAGACTGTAAGTGCTGATGACTTTTCAGCTGATCTGGTTTACTGCACAGCCACACAAACAGTTGTGGTGTATGAGAGAAGAGTCAAGTGGTAGGAAAAGGAGCTGGCAGAGGATCCTGCTGATTCCAGTGTAGCCATCGAAGAACTGCACATTGAACTACACCTTCCACACCGATTCTGCAGCATCACTCTTTGTGGAGCCGTGTGCTTCTCTGGGGGAGCAGGTGATTCGTTAGCTTAGCAACCTGATCTGCTAAAGGCACACACATCCTTGGGCTTGAAAGACATACTAAAACGCTTTAGCGCATTTTAATTAATTTCTTTGAGACCATTGACCTCAGTTTAGTTTAACTACTAGATTACACACTCCACTGAAAAGAGCTGTGACTCACAATCCTTCAGACCAGCACTTGGCAGAAGGGTTTATCTGATAAGTGCAAGTTGGATCTGGATTGATCTGTGCCGCTGGGTTAGCCAGGCCCACAGTAACTGGGCTTGTGACGGGTTCCTGCGTTAAGCCGTAAAGCCACCGGCTTGATGCCACGTAATAGCTGACCTAAGATGAAACCTGTCGGAGAAAAGTTCCCCCACATAAAATTTTGTGTGCAGATTTGCAGCAACAGATTTGCACTTGTCCCGTGCTTTGCATTCTGGGGTTGTGACACTTCAGATGAACTGTTGTATGTCCACATGCCCGCAGTTATCAGCTCGTGCAGCCCTGGCCTTGATACTCCAGCATGGATGCAAGGGCCATTGCTACCCTGAGGCTTAAAGCACCGTGGGAATCATTAGCTCTGGGATGCTGAGGAGATTACCCCTGTCTTCAGCATCACACACAAATCCCTGTTATAGCCTGTTAGAGCAGACGTGAATCCGACACTCTTTTCCAATAGTCTCCATTCCTGAAGGTCCCTCTAGTGGCTCTCGACTTACAGCAAGGAGGCACACTCACAAGCAAACGTAAAATTTAGATAAGAAAAAGAAATGTTCCTATCATTGCACAGTTCTTATTACACGGAAGATGGTATCAGAGGGGGAGTTGTGTTTGGGTTTTTGGTGGTTTGTTTGGGGTTTTTTTCTGGACTTGAAGCTTTTTTCAGCGTTAGTTTCTATCTTAGAGATGAGGGAATAGGCTTACAGGCATGAAAATCCTCCAAAAATAGAAGGTAAAATCTTTCTTCATTTATTTTTATCCCACAGACCTGACCTCTTCCATGTTGTGATCTATCTTGCTTTCATTATTAGGTCTTTCTTTGTATTCCCTTCCTCAAACAAATGAATGACAAATGTCTGAAATGTTTTCTGGAGGCTAGGCAGAATGGTCCCATTAATGCAGAGTGACTACAGACAGCTTTGGGAACTGATGGCATTGCATCTGATACACGCAATAAGAATTTATTCTGAACATCGTACCTGTGTCTCCCTTGTCGCCTTTTGTACCGTCGCGTCCATCACGGCCAGGAATTCCGTTGTGCCCAGGATTGCCGGGGATGCCAGGG